>NC_041393.1:276227124-276299349 GCF_002162155.2 Triticum dicoccoides | reverse complement strand
AAGGACGGGAAAATTTCTTCCCTGAGAAAGAACTGAGGATTGATCTTGCGAAAACAGAGGGTCGAATCGTCTTGATGAGAAATGCACCGGATGAAAAGATCTTAGAACCAACGATCAGAAATCTAATCGCGTGATCCTAAAGAAAATTTGGAAGGGAAGGAGAGTAATTCAAAACACCTACGTCAAGATTTCTCACCAGAGCGACGAAGGGGTTGAGGAGTAAAAAGAATTCCTACTCTCCGATATAACTAGACTCCAAAACAGTTTTCTTCTAGACTCAACAATGGTCATGCTAAGAACAATCAAGGGGGCTCCTATGGTCGGTCGAGGCTCTAATACCAACTTGTGACGCCCAATATGCGACCCTATCCTAAAGGGGCTCGAAGGTCCCACAAAGGATAGAAGCGCATATTGGAGACGCTTTTGCAAGGTGGATATCATTACATCGTACCATTACATAATAGTCGGGGATACATACTAGAGGCATACAATGCCACATAAATACAACAACAACATACATAAGAGCAACATCCGACTACGGATGGAACACAAACAGAAACTCAAACGACATCCACCCTGCTAGCCTAGGCTGCCGACCAGGAACCTATCCCCTGAACGACGAAGCGGAAGAAGAACTCAAAACAAGAAAGCATCGCTCTCACGTCATGATCATCGCATTACCTATACCTGCAACTGTTGTTGTAGTAATCTGTGAGCCACGAGGACTCAGCAATCCCATTACCATGGGTATCAAGACTAGCAAAGCTTAATGGGAATGGAATGTATAAGTGGTGAGGTTGCAGCAGCGACTAAGCATGATATGGTGGCTAACTTACAAATACAAGAATAAGATGAGAAGCTACGCAAACGGTCACAAACTAGTAATGATCAAGAAGTGATCCTGAAACTACTTACATTCAAACATAACCCAAAATGTGTTCACTTCCCGGACTCTGCCGAGAAGAGACCATCACGGCTACACACGCGGTTGATGCGTTTTAAATAAGTCAAGTGTCAAGTTCTCTACAAACGGATATTAACAAATTCCCATATGCCACATAACCGCGTGCACGACTTTCGACAGTTTAAAACCCTCCAGCGGTGTCCCAACTTAGCCCATTATAAGCTCACGATCTGCGGAGACAATCCTCCATCGCGGGACATCCGATCAGACTCGGGGTCCCGGTGCACAAGACATTACGACAATGATAAAACAAAACCAGCAAGACCGCCCAAATATGCCGACAAATCCCGAAAGGAGCCGCGCGTATCTTGTTCTCAGGGCAAACCGAGTTGTCCAAACTTCCGGTAGGACAAATCCAGAGTTGCCCCTGGCTGTCACCGACGGTTGACAGTTTGGACCAACACTCAGAGGAGCACTGGCCGGGGGTTGATTAAAAATACTAGGGGTCCGGACAAAATCCCCTATTTAAGTTTAAGTTGTTATTAGACAATTGGTAAAATCAATGGTGGGCCTTGCTGGAAGAGTTTTATTTGAAGCGAACTGTCAAGAGGGTCCCATACCCCTCACCGTGTTAGGGACGCAAAATCAAGGAACATAACACCGGTATGACAGAAATTAGGGAGGCAAGAGTGGAACAAAACACCAGGCATAAGGCCGAGCCTTCCACCCTTTACAAACTATATAGATGCATTAATTAAATAAGAGATATTGTGATATCCTAACATAAACCAGTTCCAACATGGAGGAATCTTCAACTTCACCTGCAACTAACAACGCTATAAGAGGGGCTGAGCAAAAGCGGTAACATAGCCAAACAACGGTTTTCTAGGAAGGGTGAAAAGGTTAGAGGCTGACATGGCAATTTGGGAGGCTTGATAAACAAGTGATAGGTAGCGCAGCATAGCGATAAAACGAAGCAACTAGCATAGCAATGATAGTGGTGAGATCCAAGGTGACGGTCATCTTGCCTGAAATCCCGCTAAGAAGAAGAACGAGTCCATGCAGAAGACGAGCAGGCGAAGACAAACCAAGCGTAGACGAATGAATCCTCATGATCGCAACAAAACAGGAACTATCGAGAAGAAGCACTACCTGAAAAAAGCGAACAACATGGTAAACACACAACACATAAACATGACATGATGCTCAACCAAGTATGATGCATGACAAGGCTATATTATGCTACTCATGGCAAGAGATGATGCATACAAGAACAACACATCAAAGCAAGTTCACATGAGGCCGGAAACAACAAATAACAAATCCGGTAAGTCCTCATATGCAAATTTCGAAATTGGCCAAGATCTGAACAAACATTAAGTTGAAGTTGTTAAATAGTAAGTTAAAGAGCACCATGATGATCTACACGAAATTCTAGTCAAGTTTCATATAAAGTTCACTTAATTCGGAGCTACGGTCTAGAAGATATGAGCAAGACAAGTTAAACATGGCATTGATGCAAAATGCTTCCAAACATCAAGCAAACACCTCAAAACAAAGATGCAACATGCTAATATGAAACTACATGCAAAATCAAGCAAGTTTCATATAGAGCGTGCTCAAAATGGAGCAACGGTGCAACACATACACTCCAAACAAGACATAACAACAAGTAGGCACATTGCAAACATCAAAATAACATGCTACAGGAATCATATGAGCACAAACTTGATATGTACTTCATGTACAGATAACACACTTCAAATATCATTAATGTTCAGGTTCATAGGCATCAGGATTAAACCAATGTGATCAATGCAAAATGCAACTTATAACACAGGGACATATACATGAGCAGAGTTAATATGATGGCATGTTGGAGGCATGAAACGAAGTTCTACAGCAACTATACATAGCAATAAAGGGCATGGCATCAAAGTACACATAACAAAGGGAAAATAACATCATGGAATCATATACATATGTGAGGGAGTCCTGGATTAGGGGGTGTCCGGATGGCTGGACTATAGCCTTTGGCCGGACTCCTGGACTATGAAGATACAAGATTGAAGACTTCGTCCCTTGTCCGGATGGGACTTTCCTTGGCGTGGAAGGCAAGCTTGGCGATACGGATATGTAGATCTCCTACCATTGTAATCGACTCTGTGTAACCCTAACCCTCTTCGGTGCCTATATAAACCAGAGGGTTTTAGTCCGTAGGACGAACAACAATCATACCATAGGCTAGCTTCTAGGGTTTAGCCTCTCTGATCTCGTGGTAGATCTACTCTTGTACTACCCATATCATCAATATTAATCAAGCAGGAGTAGGGTTTTACCTCCAACGAGCGGGCCCGAACCTGGATAAAAACATCGTGTCCCTTGTCTCCTGTTACCATCCGCCTAGACGCACAGTTCGGGACCCCCTACTCGAGATCCGCCGGTTTTGACACCGACATTGGTGCTTTCATTGAGAGTTCCTCTATGTAGTCATGTTTAGGCCCGATGGCTCCTCCGATCATCAACAACGACACGGTCCAGGGTGAGACTTTTCTCCCCGGACAGATCTTCGTATTCGGCGGCTTTGCACTACGGGCCAATTCGCTTGGCCATCTGGAGCAGATTGAAAGCTACGCCCCTGGCCATCAGGTCAGATTTGGAAGTTTGAACTATACGGCTGACGTCCACGGAGACTTGGTCTTCGACGGGTTTGAGCCACAACCAAGCGCGTCGCACTGTCGCGATGGGCATGATCTAGCTCTGCCGCCGGACAGTGCCCTGGAGGCCGCACAAGTGTCCGCTTCGACCCTTAGCTCGGAGCCGACTGCGCCGATCGAGGACGGGTGGCTGGACATCGCCTCGGGGGCTGCTATCTCTATGGCGATTGAGCCGAACACCAACCCTGTCCTTTACGAAGCTCGTGACTCCAAGGCGTCGGACTCCTCTCCGGACTCCGAACCTTCCGCGCCCCTGCCAATCGCCGATTGGGTGCCGATCATGGAGTTAACCGCCGCGGACATCTTTCAGCACTCGCCCTTTGGATACATCCTAAATTCACTAAAGTCTCTCTCTTTATCAGGAGAGCCCTGGCCGGGCTATGGTCAGGAAGGTTGGGATGCGGACGACGAAGAAATTCAAAGCCCACCCACCACCCACTTCGTAGCCACTATCGATTATTTAACCGACATGCTCGACTTCGACTCCGAAGACATCGACGGTATGGACGACGATGCAGGAGACGACCAAGAACTAGCGCCTACAGGGCACTGGAAGGCCACCTCGTCATACGACATTTAAATGGTGGACATCCCAAAAGATGGGAATGGCGATGGAACAACGGAGGATGACCCCTCCAAGAAACAGCCTAAGCGCCAGCGTCAGCGGCGCCGCTCTAAATCCCGCCACAGCAAAAGCGGTGATTCCAGCACGGGAGACAATAACACCCCGGACAGTGCCGAAGACAACCCCCTCCAGTAGGATTCAGTGCAGGAGGATGGAGAAGCCAGCCCTCATGAGAGAGCGGCAGGCAAAGAGGTAGAGGACGATAATTACATGCCTCCCTCCAAAGACGAGGCAAGCCTCGACAACGACGAATTTGTCGTGCCTAAGGATCCCGTCGAACAAGAGCATTTCAAACGCAGGCTTATGGCCACGGCAAGCAGCCTTAAGAAAAAGTAGCAACAACTTAGAGCTGACCAAGATTTGCTAGCCGACAGATGGACTGAAGTCCTGGCGGCTGAAGAGTACAAACTCGAACGCCCCTCCAAGAGCTACCCAAAACGCAGGCTGCTACCCCGATTAGAGGAGGAAGCACCTAAACCTACATCACAAGCGCATAATACGACCGACCGGCCACCTCGTGGCCGCGACAGAGAGGCCTCTCGGCCCCCCACTCAAGCCGCACCCCGACGCCGCTCAAAAAATACCAAGGCTCGGGAAAATGCGCCAGACCTGCGGGATATATTGGAGGACAAGGCAAGGCAAACAAGATCGATCTATGGATCGCGTGGGTGCCCCACGATACGTGATGATAACCGTCACGTCGGATATGGAAATTCCGGCCGGGCCGAACACAGTAGACAAAGCTCATTTGAGCTGTGTCGTGATATAGCCCAATACAGAGGCGCCGCACACCCACTATGCTTCACAGACGAAGTGATGGATCACCAAATCCCTGAGGGTTTCAAACCCGTAAACATTGAATCATACAATGGCACAATAGATGCCGCGGTCTAGATCGAGGACTATCTCCTTCATATCCACATGGCCCGCGGTGATGATCTACACGCCATCAAATACCTCCCACTCAAGCTTAAAGGACCAGCTCGGCATTGGCTTAACAGCTTGCCAGTGGAGTCAATTGGTTGTTGGGAAGACCTGGAAGCCGCATTCCTCGACAACTTCCAGGGCACCTATGTGCGACCACCAGACGCCGATGACCTAAGCCACATAATTCAGCAGCCAGAGGAATCGGCCAGACAATTCTGGACACAGTTCCTAACCAAGAAAAATCAAATCTTCGACTATCCGGATGCAGAGGCCCTTGCAGCCTTCAAACATAACATCCGCGACGAGTGGCTTGCCCGGCACCTAGGACAGGAAAAGCCGAAATCCATGGCAGCCCTCACAACACTCATGACCCGCTTTTGCGCGGGAGAGGACAGCTGGCTAGCTCATAGTAACAATATGACCAAGAGCCCTGGTAATTCGGATACCAAGGACAGCAATGGCAGGTCGCGTCGCAACAAGCACAAGCGCCGCATTAATGGCAAAAATGCTGAAGATACGACAGTCAATGCCGGATTCAGAGGCTCTACCCGGTCAGCAGAAAAAGGCATTTAAAAGAAATACTCCGTGCCCGTCCAATTTGGACCGAATACTCGATTGATCGTGCCAGATACACGGCACCCCCAAAAAACCAGCCAATCACACCAATAGGGATTGTTGGGTGTTCAAGCAGGCAGGCAAGTTAAATGCTGAAAACAATGACAAGGGGCTGCATAGCGACGACGAGGAGGAGCCCCGGCCGCCAAACAATAGAGGAAAGAATGGCTTCCCCCCACAAGTGCGGACAGTGAACATGATATACAGAACCCACATACCCAAAAGGGAGCGGAAGCATGCACTAAGGGACGTATATGCGATGGAGCCAGTCGCCCCAAAGTTCAATTTGTGGTCCTCCTGCCCAATCACTTTTGATCGAAGGGACCACCCCACTAGCATCTGCCATGGCGGATTCGCCGCATTGGTTCTAGACCATATCGTTGACGGATTTCACCTCACTAGATTCCTGATGGACAGCGGCAGCAGCCTGAACCTGCTTTATCAGGATACAATGCGCAAGATGGGCATAGACCCCTCAAGGATTAAACCCACAAAAATGACCTTCAAAGGCGTCATACCAGGTGTAGAGGCCAACTGTACAGGCTCAGTTACAGTTGAAGTGGTCTTCGAATCCCCGGATAACTTCCGAAGCGAGGAGTTAATCTTCGACATAGTCCCGTTCCGCAGCGGCTATCACGCACTTCTCGGGCGAACCGCATTTGCAAAGTTCAATGTGGTGCCACACTACGCATACCTCAAGCTCAAGATGCCAGGCCCTCGAGGAGTCATTATGGTCAACGGAAACACCGAACGCTCTCTCCGAATGGAGGAGCATACAGCGGCCCTTGCGGCGGAAGTACAAAGCAGCCTCTCAAGGCAATTCTCGAGTCCGGCTATTAAACATCCGGACACCGTCAAGCGCGCCCAGAGTAACCTACAACAAGACCGCCTGGCACGTCCTGAGCACGCGTAGCAATGTGGCCCCAACCCCAGCCCTCGCGAAATTGCGAAACCAGTACTACGCGTACATAATTACGCTTTGGAAATACCATGGGCATAGGGGGAGGGGCACGACCACTGCAGGCCCAGAATGCGGCTCAACCGCACCATGGGCTCCCAATTGTGCCATTCTTCTTTTTTCTCTTACTTTCAGGACTCCTTTCTCAAGAAGCCCTGTCCGGCAGTAGAATCGCCGAACACACGATGCAACAGCCAGGGAAGCAGAAAGCTACGTCGACTATCCAGGTGGTCTCTATAACGAGCAGTATACTTGTTTTACATATCATCCCACAGCTCGCTCCTGGAGGGAGACATGTCAAATAGTCCTGTCCCTTGCTTATCGCACTATTTGTATCGTTCTGCTTTTACCGCAGCCTTTTTGAATAAACAATACATAGCTTCCGCCTATTATTGCATTCCTTTTTATCTATATATGTTCACTTATGACATGTTGCATCCGTACGCTTTGGTACGGCCAAATACACCAGGGGCTTAAGTACCCCAAAATATGGTGTGATAAGGCTGAACACTTTCACAAGTGCGGCACCCCGAACTTATAGCATTATATGCATCGGCTCCGAATCATGTCTTGGGTCAATAGTTGGGTTTGCCCGGCTCCCATGTTTTGGTACCTTACGTTCCATTATATCGGCTAAGGTAGCGCTGGGAGAACCACTGCGATTGTACCCCGGTTGAGCTAGGTTAAGCACCTCAGTGGAGAAAGCTAAAACTGACCGTCATGATAGGGCGAGAACCGGTCGCTGTTCGAGAGGTTTTCGAGTCCCTAAAGACTTATGCCGCTTAGAGCGAGGAGTCTGCTTTGTCCGGCCAAGGCGTGGATAGCGCCCCGAACTCGGTCTTCCGAATACTAGGGGCTTCGCCGAAATTTAAAATTATAGAATTCTATGGCTAAGTGAGAGTGTTCAAGCATTATAGTCCGGTTGCCTTGTTCATTGCGTTGAGCGCCTCCCTCAAAGGACCCAAGAATGGGAAAAAGAGTGCTCAAGTTTATCCCGAACACCCCGGCACTCGTGGCATGGGGGTAGAATCCGACGACTCACCATCTCTCAAATTTCATAAACAGCCACACAGAAGGTAATATTTTAAATTCACAAGAGTTGCTTAGCGCATATGAACAAGTTTTCAAGCGTACAGGATAAAAAATGTGAGTTTACTCAAAAATTACATCTTTGGAGCATTCACCTGCTATAAGGCGGGCACCCTTCAGGACGCCCTCATAATACATCTCGGGCTTGCAATACTCCCTGCCCGGCGGTGGAGCGTCCGTCACAAGCTTCTCAGCGTCCATCTTGCCCCAGTGCACTTTAGCACGGGCAATGGCCCTACGGGCACCTTCGATACAGATGGAGCGCTGGACGACTTCAATCCATGGACTGGCGTTCACCAGCCGCCTCACCAGCCCGAAGTAGCTCCTAGGCATGGCTTCCTTCGGCCACAGCCGAACTATGAAGCCCTTCATGGACTGTTCGGCCACCTTATGGGGCTCGACCAGCTGCTTCAGCTGGTCGCTCAATGGCACCGGGTGTCCGGCCTCAGCATACTGAGACTAGAACACTTTCTCCGTCGAGCTCCCCTCCTCGGCCCGGTAGAATGCAGCAGCGTCAGACACACTGCGGGGCAGATCTGCGAATGCTCCTGGAGAGCTCCGGATTCGGGTAAGTAACAAGTAATTCACTTTCACGTGCTTGCTTTGCATGAAGAATGCCTTACCCGCCGCTATCTTCTTCATCGCCTCAATTTCCTGGAGGGCTTTTTGGGCTTCGGCCTTAGTGGCTTTGGCGCTCTCAAGGGCCGAGGCGAGCTCGGACTCTTGAGTCTTTGAGTCATGCTCCAAACTCTCGTGTGTTTCCACGAGAGCCTGGAGCTCTTGCCGCACCTCCGCCACCCGCGCCTCCTGCTTCTCTCTCTCGGTGCGCTCCGCGGCCGCATTTCTTTCGGCCTTGGACACCGCTTCCTTCAGGGTCGCCACCTCGTTCGTGGCCCCTACAATACTCATGTTATTCCTCTCATTTTTTGCCACCACATCTTTTATATACTTCCATAAGGTATTACTTACCTTCCTTGTCCTCGACCTGCTTTTTGGCAAGGCCAAGCTTGTTCTCGGACCGCTCGAGGCTCTGCTTCAATGCATTTACCTCTGCAGTCAGTGTGGCAGAGGTCAGCAGCGCAGCCTGCATTCCCCATATTGACATACTTATGTTAGACTCCTGCGTACATCTTTTTTAGATCCTCAGCTCGACTTTTCTTTCCGAACACCAAACTGAGCATCAGGGGCTACTGTCTATGCGGTAATATTTTGACATATCTTAAATACATACCTCAAAGCCTGTTAGAAGGCTGGCACAGGCTTCAGTCAGCCCGCTCTTGGCGGACTGAACTTTCTGGATCACCACACCCATAACAGTGCGATGCTCCTCGTTGATGGAGGCGCCGTTAAGCGCCTCCAGCAAATTATCCGGTGCCTCCGGTTGGACGGAGGTCACCGGCGTCGCAGTCTCGCCCTTCTCACGAAGGGGCCGCCTGCCGGACTCCGGAACCGCTAAAGGTTCTGGTACGGAATCCGGCCCAGGGCCGGACTTAGAGCCCTTTGGGGTGTTATCCCCCTTGCGCCTGGAGTCCGGGAGGTTGCCTTGCGGCGCCTCCTGGACCACCTCCTCCTGGATGGGCCCCTGTTGGGACCCCACCTCGGCGTCATCTGCAGCGCGAGGAGAGGAGGCAGCCAGAAGTGAGGTGCTATTCACGTCCGACGAATCCAGGGAGCCGCTCGTTGAAGCATCGAGCTTGTCCTTGGGCGGACTGAAGGGTTATATTTAGCGTTAGGAGATACTGTGCGACAAATGAAACGCCATGTGTTATTCTGGTATCCGGACACTTATGATTTCGCCAGGGGCTTAGCCCTCGATGGCCACTCCTCTTCGCCGTCGTCGGCGTTGGTAGAGTCGTCCGGAGTAAGGGTCCTTCCCTTCTTGGACCCTCCGACCTCCCCAGTTGTGGCGGCCTTCCTTTTCGTCTCTCCCCCCGCTGGGGGAGAGGCCTCTTTTTCCTCTTCCTCATCTTCGCGGGAGAAGTCCGCCTCGGAGTCATCGGACGATGAGTTCGACAACACCTGGCACCGGGAACTCCTTCGAGTTCTCGTGGCCTTCTTCTTGGCCTTCTTCTCTGGCACCACGTGAGGTGCCAGAACCACCAGCCCCGTTAATCGGGCATTCGCTGGGTCTTCTGGCAAGGGAGCCGGACAGTTAACCTGCCCGGACATCTTTTGCCAGGCCTGTCAAAGGTAAGGGAGTTTAGATCCCGCATAGAGTCAAACTATGAAAAACAAGTGTCCTGTAAAGGGTAAAATAGCTTACCTCGCTGGCTTGACGTTGCGAGCTGAATCCGCGATCTTCAGGAGCGGATGCGGGAGCCTCGGCGCCCTTGAACAGCACCTTCCAGGCATCTTCGTACATAGTGTCGAAGAGCCTGCTCAAGGTTTAGTGCTGTGCCGGATCAAACTCCCACAAGTTGAAGGCCCGTTGTTGGCACGGGAGGATCCGACGGATAAGCATGACCTGGACTACGTTGCCAAGCTTGAGCTTCTTGTGCACCAGGTTTTGGAGGCAGGATTGGAGTCCGGTCAGCTCTTCCAAATTACCCCATGTCAGGCCCGTCTCCTTCCAGGAGGTGAGCCGTATAGGGAAGCGACATCGGAATTCGGGGACCGTCGCCCATTTAGGGTCACACGGCTCGGTGATGTGGAACCACCCCGATTGCCACCCCTTTATGGTCTCCACGAAGGAGTCCTCGAGCCATAGGACTTTGGCCATCTTGCCCACCATGGCACCTCCGCACTCCGCTTGGCGGCCGCCCGCTACCTTCGGCTTGACATTGAAGGTCTTCATCCATAAGAGAAAGTGGGGCTGGATGCAGAGGAAGCCCTCGCACACGACGATGAACCCCGAGATGTTGAGGATGAAATTCGGGGCCAGATCGTCGAAATCCAGGCCGTAGTAGAACATGAGCCCCCGGACAAATGGGTGAAGAGGAAAACCTAGTCCGTGGAGAAAGTGGGTGAGGATAAGCTGCCCACTGTCGGGGAGCCGATGCGCTATGTCGCTGGACAAGTATTCGGCCTTTCGTAGCCTTTTAATGTGCCCCTCCGTGACGGAGGAGGCCATCCACTTGCCTCCCGCTCCAGACATGGCTGGGGAAGGTTGAGGCAAGATGTGCGGACTTGGGCGCTAGAGCTCGAGTGCGCGGAAATGGATGAGCAAAGGAGGAAGAAGGTGTAGGTAAAAAGGTGGATCCTTATCCCCTTATATGGACGGACGAAGCTATGCGTCCCCACCAGCCTGGTAAAACTCGCTTATCTCCCAAGTGCCGTAATCAATGGCGCGGTTGGGTTACCCACACCCGTATTGATAAGAATCCCGGAATAAGGGGACACGATCTTTGCTTTGACAAGACATGCCAAGGAAACTGCCTCGCTAAACGTGCTGAGGTGGGACGGTAAAAACGATTCGAATAAAGACTTGGCCGTGGTGTGATGTCACACCGCGGAATACGTCAGCAGATTGAATTTGTGTAAATATTATTCTCTCTACGGTGGTATGTGGAACTTATTTTGCAGAGCCGGACACTATCCTTGTGTTCAAAAATCTCCTATGAAGTATTTGGAGGAGGAACCCGCCTTGCAGTTCCGAAGACAATATGCGCGCCGGATTCGTCATTGAAGCCTGGTTCAGGGGCTACTGAGGGAGTCCTGGATTAGGGGGTGTCCGTATGGCCGGACTATAGCCTTTGGCCGGACTCCTGGACTATGAAGATACAAGATTGAAGACTTCATCCCGTGTCCAGATGGGACTTTCCTTGGCGTGGAAGGCAAGCTTGGCGATACGGATATGTAGATCTCCTACCATTGTAACCGACTCTGTGTAACCCTAACCCTCTTCGATGCCTATATAAATCGGAGGGTTTTAGTCCGTAGGATGAACAACAATCATACCATAGGCTAGCTTCTAGGGTTTAGCCTCTCTGATCTCGTGGCAGATCTACTCTTGTACTACCCATATCATCAATATTAATCAAGCAGGAGTAGGGTTTTACCTCCATCGAGAGGGCCCGAACCTGGGTAAAAACACCGTGTCCCTTGTCTCCTATTACCATCCACCTAGACGCACAGTTCGGGACCCCCTACCCGAGATCCACCGGTTTTGACACCGACAATATGGCTAATGGATTAGTGGGAACCAACATAGCAGTTCATATCACATAGCAGTTTTTCAATGAAGGTTAAGGCATCAATATGAATCCTAATATGCATGCAAACTACTCCATCATGAAGAGCACTCTAAGACGAACATTCAGATATATCATGCACACAAAATGGAGCACCGAGCATCAAGTTAGGACAGGTCAAAGTATGCAACATGAAGTTTGAAAATCTGGGACTTAATCATATTTCACCTCGCTGAAAACTGGATGGAGCCGTACTGGGACGAGGAGGAGCGTGGACGGCGCGGCGTTTGGTTCGGGGGAGTGGTGGATCTCGTCCACTCCCCAGATCCGGCTCTGGTGAGAACCTCGGCGATGGACGGCGGCGCGCGCTGGTCCAACCGGGCCCCAGATGGGCTCGACAGGTTGGCTTCGAGCAAGGAGGGCCCTGCGGTGCTGAGGGGGATGCGGGGGAAGAGGTGGCGAGCGGGGAGTGGGCGAGGGAGGCTGCTGCGGTGGCGCTGGCTAATTACGGCGCGACAAGTGGCGGTGGCAAGGTGGCCTGGAGGGGCACGGAAATGGAGGGGTGGTGGCGAAGATCCCAAGGAGGAGGGGTAATTAGCTGCGGCTGGGGGTTAGGGAAGTCTATGGGCTAGGAAAAATGCCCAAAATGGCAAGGGGTTGATTAAATAGGCAAGGGGGTTGGGTTATGGGGGTTTGAGGGGGTTTCGGAGCCCTCCGATCGCGATCGGACGGTTCCGGGCAGAGGAAGGGGTAGGCTGGGCCTAGGAGGGGTTAGTGGGCTGCATGGAGAAGGCCTGGGCTTTGGGGAGAGAAGAGATGGGAGCCCGGCAACGGTTTTCAGAGACCTAAAACGTCCGACGAATAAACCGGCAATGGTGCCGCTACGGATGACGGTTGGGCTATCAAATGGACTCCGAATGCGACGAAATTTGACAGGCGGTCTACCTACACTAATAAGACCGCACGCCAACTTTCACCCCATTCTGAGAACATTTTTATGCCACTTACAAAATACTATTTCGGAGGTGCCACGGGCGCGTGCGAGTGTGGTTTGTACTCCGAACGGACAACGGAGAGAACTAGGAGGACCCGAACGGATGCAAGTTTTTAAAAACATGCAAATGAAATGCATATGATGACATGGCAAAGTGCAACACGCAAGAAAATGACATGGCAATGACAGCGAATAACTGGAAGACACCTGGGGCATCGGATTCGGGGCGTTACAATGGGATTGTGTGAAGATGACCCTTCTTGCGACAAAACCACAATGTGGTTATGCCTCTAAGTTGTGCCTCGACACGTGGGAGATATGGCCGCATCGTGGGTGTTACAATGCAAGTGTACAAACATATCCAGGACATATGATCATCATCATAAGAGAATTGTCAAGGATTAGTCATCCACATGGAGTTTCTACTCCAGATTTGAGGCATCAATGATGTTCAATTCAGCTCTCAACCTGCAAAAGACTTTCTCATCAAGACATCAAGTGGTTTGGTAAATATATCCGCCAATTGCTTATTGGTACAAACATGCGTAAGTTTGATATCTCCCTTAGCAACATGATCTCGAATGAAATGATGATGAACTTCAATATGCTTAGTTCGAGAATGTTGCACGGGATTATGAGCAATCTTAATAGCACTCTCATTGTCGCAAAGCAATGGAACATGTTTCACACATATCCCATAATCTTTAAGAGTTTGGCTCATCCAAAGTAGTTGAGCACAACATGAACCGGCGGCAATGTTTTCCGCTTCGGCGGTGGAAAAGGATACCGAGATTTGTTTCTTGGAGGACCAAGACACAAGAGATCTACCAAGAAATTGACAAGTACCCGAAGTGGATTGTCTATCAATGTTGTCACCGGCATAGTCCGAGTCGGAGTAGCCAACAAGATTAAAAGAAGACCTCTTAGGATACCAAATACAAAAATTTGGTGTATGTATTAAGTATCTCACTATCCTTTTCACAGCCTTAAGATGACACTCTTTGGGGGGCGCTTGATATCATGCACACATGCACACACTTAGCATGATATTGATACCGGAGGCACATAGATATAACAATGAACCAATCAAAGATTGGTAAACCTTTTGGTCAACCGGTTCTCCATCCTTTGTCAAGTCAAGATGTCCACTAGTACGCATGGGGGTATTCATATCTTTGCATTATTGCATGTTGAACTTCTTGAATAAGTCCTTGGTATACTTTGTCTGAGAGATAAAGGTTCCCTCCTTAGTTTGCTTGATTTGCAAACCAAGAAAGAAATTGAGTTCACTCATCATAGACATCTCAAACTTCCCCGACATAACCTTTCCAAACTTTTCACTAAAATGAGGGTTAGTTGAACCAGATATGATATCATCAACATAAATTTGGCACACAAATAATTCTCCATTAACCCTTTTAGTAAAGAGTGTAGAATCTATTTTACCAATTTCAAACCCTTTTTCAAGAATTAACTTAGTCAAGTATTTATACCAAGCTCTAGGAGCTTGCTTAAGACCATAAAGAGATTTGTGGAGTTTGTAAACATGGTCGGGTTTATTAGGATCAACAAAGCCAGGAGGTTGTTTAACATAAACTTCCTCCTCAATTTCACCATTAAGAAAAGCACTTTTGATGTCCAATTGATATAAGGTAATGTCATGATGATTGGTTGTAATGCCCCGAATACAACTTTCCATATTCGTAACTCCAACTCTTGCCTTTTCCCGAGATGCGATATGATATTTCCTTCGTGGTTGGGTTTTTGTCTTTTGTTTTGCATTTTGTTCATGTCATGCATCTCATCTCATGACATCATCCGCATTGCATCTGCACTCGTTGCTGTCATTGTTTTTAAAGTTTGCACATGTTCATAGTTGCCGCATTCCCCCCTTGTCTTCGTCGACCTCCCTCAGACCCCTCTTACACGCGCCCGAAAACTGCTCCAAACCCGAGCCGGGCTATCGTGACCGATGAGTCCAGATCATCCCCAATCATCTCTAAAATATCTTCGGTTTATTTATTGAACTCCCCTAGTCTATTTTTCCCGTCCGTCCGCTTTAAATTGGATGTCCCAAAATTCCCCTCGTTTCACTATATATAGACCACCCCTAACCTAATCTAGACACACCACCTAATTTCTAGGGATCCTCCCGAGCGCCGCCACTCTTCCTGTCTCTTATTGATCGGGATCCTCCCCCGATCCAAAATCCCTTCCCTGTTTTCAGATCCACCCAATCCCTCCATCGATCCAAACAGCATCTCCCCGCGAGCTCCACCTACAGCCCATCCTTCCCTGCTTCATTCCCGAAGCCGTTGGCACCGAGCTCCCCCTGCCTCGCTCGCCTCTCGTGCCGGAGACCTCTGCTCCTGTGTGTCTCCGACCCTCCCCGAGCCTCCTCGCCGGAGTAGCAGCAGCCGGCAACCACCAGGTCGCCACACCCTGCCTTCTCTTCATTTACTCCCCCTGATTCTCTCCCTCTCAACCTCTCTAATCTCTCTCGCCTCTCCCTTCTCTAGCAGGGACCCGACGCCAGGGACACTCGCGTCCCTAATCTTGTTGCGCCACCGCCTGGAGCTTCCCCGCCGGAGGCCTTCACCTCATCTGCGTCGCCAGCGTCCATCCCCACCTGAAACTCGCGACCTCTCTAAACCCTACGACCGCTGCATCGTCTCTACTTCGTACACGCCTCTGTCAGCAATCACAAGAGGTCGCCGTTGCCCAGGAGCTCCTCTGTTGCCGTCCCCGACCTACCTCGGTCCACCGGGAATCCATTCACGTCCTCCTCCGCGCCGGATACGGCAAGCATCGGCCGGATCTTGCACCGCCGCAAGCCCCGCTGCCGGCCACCAAGTCCCCTGCGCCTCCTCTACGTCGAGCACCGCTCGCCTCCTCTGCTTCGCCCCTGCACGAGCAGGACGGCCCCGACCTGCTTCACTCGATCGGGCAGCGCCACTGCTAGAGTTCCTCGTCAAGGGAACCGCCTCTCCGACCCTCGGACTGTCGGGATCCGCCGCGCCCACTGGTCCCATGCCCCTGCATCGCGCCTCTGCCTGTCTAATGCATCACCATGAACCTACTGTTGCCTTTGTTCTTCAGTAACGAATGCCTCGCCTCGCGTTGACCGCGCCTCCAACGAGCCAGGCCGCAGCCCAGCAGCACTCCCCAAGCCCTCTGGTGAGAAGCCCAGATCCAGCGCCCCCCCCTTGCACTAATGGGCCAGCCAATTTCATCCCATGGACGTTTTTTTCAGTTCTGGATGATTTCCTAATTTTCCAGGAGTTACTGTTTTACAGAAAAACCCCTTGTGTTCATGCATTTAATAACCCGCAAATCATGCATCATATGTAAATAATTTATATATGTAAAATGCTTAGAATTTCATCTAGTTTCATAATATGTTGCTTTCATCCATGTTTAAAATATTTAACTTTCTGTTTGCATTAAATTGTTTAAATGCCATGTTAAAATGATTTATTTCATAACTAAATAACCGTAGCTCCAATTTTAATAAACTTTATATGTAAATGGGGTGCTAAAATGCATAGATTAACTTGTTGCACTTTGTTTTACTGTTTAACAACATTAAAATACGGTTTAGGGCAGAACAGTACCAAATTCAAAATATGGACATAAGGATTTTCCAGAATTGTTGTTTGCTGTTTCCGGCATCATTTAAACTTGCCTAAATAGTTAGTTTACTTTTGTTTCACCTCTTGCCATGTTTAAAAACATTTAATATTGTTGAGTACCTAAACGAGAGCGAACTAAATAACTCGAATGTGGTGTTTCGTCAATATGCAACTCATTGCATATTGAGCTCCACTTAACTTATAGTATTTTTTGTTGCACTTTGCCATGCCATGCCTCTTTAAACCGGACATGCATCATACTTGTTTGTGCATCATGCCATGCTTATGTGTTGGTTGTTTACCATGTTGTTTGCTTCTTTCCGGTTGCGCTTATCCTTGATAGTTCCGGTTACATTGCGATTGTGAGGATTCGTTCGACTACTTCATGGACTCATTCTTCTTCCTAGCGGGATTTCAGTCAAGATGACTGTCACCCTGGATCTCATTACTATCATTGCTATGCTAGTTGCTTCGTTCTATCACTATGCTGTGCTACCTATCACTTGTCCTTCAAGCCTCCCAAATTGCCATGTCAACCTCTAACCTTTTCACCTTTGATAGCAAACTATTTCTTGGCTATGTTATCGCTTTGCTCAGCCCGTCTTATAGCGTTGTTAGTTGCAGGTGAAGTTGAAGATTGCTACAGGATGGACAGGATTATGTTGGGATATCACAATATCTCTTATTTAATTAATGCATATATATATACTTGGTAAAGGGTGGAAGGCTCAGCCTTATGCCTGGTGTTTTGTTCCACTCTTGCCGCCCTAGTTTCCGTCATACCAGTGTTATGTTCCTTGATTTTGCGTTCCTTAGGCGGTTGGGTGATTTATGGGACCCCCTTGACAGTTCGCTTTGAATAAAACTCCTCCAGCAAGGCCCAACCTTGGTTTTACTATTTGCCTCACCTACGCCTTTTTCCCTTGGGTTTTCGGAGCCCGAGGGTCATCTTTATTTACCCTCCCCCCCGGGCCAGTGCTCCTCCGGGTGCTGGCCCAACCTGGGCGATGTCCGGCGCCACCTGGGCAACCAGGGTCTATGCCAACCCGACGTCTTGCCCATCCGGTGTGCCCTGAGAACGAGATATGTGCAGCTCCTATCGGGAATTGAAGGCACATCGGGTGGCTTTGCTGGTCTTGTTTTACCATTGTCGAAATGTCTTGTAAACCGGGATTCCGAGTTCGATCGGGTCTTCCTGGGAGAAGGATTATCCTTCGTTGACCATGAGAGCTTGTGATGGGCTAAGTTGGGACACCCCTGCAGGGTATAAACTTTCGAGAGCCGTGCCCGCGGTTATGTGGCAGATGGGAATTTGTTAACGTCCATTTGTAGAGAACTTGACACCAGATTCAAATTAAAAAGCATCAACCGCGTGTCTAGCCGTGATGGTCTCTTTTTGGCGGAGTCCGGGAAGTGAACACGGTTTTTGGTTTATGTTTGATGTAAGTAGGAGTTCAGGATCACTTCTAGATCATTGCTAGCTTCACGACCATTCCGTTTGCTTCTCTTCTCGCTCTTATTTGCGTATGTTAGCCACCATATATGCTTAGTCGCTGTTGCAACCTCACCGCTTTACCCCTTCCTTACCCATTAAGCTTTGCTAGTCTTGATACCCATGGTAATGGGATTGCTGAGTCCTCGTGGCTCACAGTTTACTACAACAACAGTTGCAGGTACAAGTATGCAATGACCATGAAGCGAGAGCGATGTTTACTTGTTTTGGAGTCCTTCTTCTGCTTCTTCTTCGATCATGGGATAGGTTCCAGGTCGGCAGCCTGGGCTAGCAGGGTGGATGTCGTTTGAGTTCTGTTTGTGTTTCATCCGTAGTCGGATGATGCTCTTATGTATTGTGATGTTGTATTCGTGTGGCATTCTATGCCTCTTGTATGTATCCCCAACTATTATGTAATGGTACGATGTAATGATATCCACCTTGCAAAAGCGTCTCCAATATGTGCTTCTATCCTTGGTGGGACCTTCGAGTTCCTTTAGGATAGGGTCGCATATTGGGCGTGACAAGTTGGTATCAGAGCCTCGACCGACCATAGGAGCCCTCTTGATTGTTGGTCATTGTTGAGTCTAGAAGAAAACTATTTTGAGTCTTAGGATTATATATATCAGAGAGTAGGATTCTTTTTACTCCTCAGCCCCCTTCGTCGCTTTGGTGAGGACTCTCGACGTAGATGTTTTGTCTTTCCTCTCCCCAATTTTTCACAAATTATTTTAGGATCACGCGGGTATCTTGGGATCGTTCCGATATTCTTGTGACGAGAACATTGTTCTTGGTGCCTCCTGACATTTAGGGGTTGTGGCAGTGTCCCGGGGAGTTGATATCCGAGGTGTTGTCATCACAATTTTATCGTTGCAGTTCTGGAATACCTGAGTTTTGCCGACATCGAAAATCTCTTTTATGGAATTCTTGGTGAGATAACATCGATACCATCCAGTACTGGGGACTTCAGGAGTATTGCCATAACTCGTATAATAGATGCTTTTCGAAGGTTGAGGTACACGATTTCCAGAGTTTTCTTGGTTATGTGTTGATGGATGGATACAGTTGGATGTAGGGATTGTTAGTTTGGGTGAGATATTATGCTTCCTCTGTATCCCTAACACCAGATTGCAAAACCAGAAAGTTTCGGGAGTTTATAGGTGGGAATTCAAGTAGCTCCTAGAATATCTTTCCGACAGATGTGTGATATGGGATTGGTAAATCTCTATCATATGTTTTTGTTCTGGCTTATTTCTGCAAGCCAATCCTTTGTTTTGTTTTGAGTTGTGGTATTTGAGTTGCTTCAATGTTAAGTGTTGATTCCATATCTTTCAAGCGGTGTTCTCATATTTCTATGGGAGTACTAAACCATTTGATCATCGAGATTGTCATGTCAATTCTTTCCAACCGGTGTGCTTCTCTTCAAGTGGATCTGATCATTTCAACATCTGTGAGATCAATTCTAGGTTTTCTCAACGGTATCCGTTTCATCCGTCCCCAACTTGCCTTTGTTTCCCGCCCCTCCCACCCTTTTTCTTCAAGGACTCGAATTTCTTAATCATGTATCCTTTTATTTGTGGGAAGTCTCTTCATTCTTTTCTTTCAATGTTCTTATCCGGTGATTTCCCATGAAGATGCTCAACAGTGTCAAGTTCATCATCCTTCATTGTTGTTTCTTCTCTGGTGGATCCAATTCAAGCTTTCTATATTCATCATATTCCTTTCCTTATTTCTAATGCTTTCTCATGCCGATGCACCTCTTAATCATTCACTTCTTCCTATTATTTGTTCTGGAGTGCTCAAGATATCTCACAAGACTTGTGTTTCCATTCTCAATCCGTTCAAGATATTTCGAGGTTGTTATCGCATTCAAGGCATTTAATTCAACTGGTGCAACCATTCTTTAAAATTGTTCAAAGGTGTTTTCTTTTGAGTGGGACCTAACCCACAGGTCTTTTCCTAGGATCTTACTTGACTCTTCTAATTTTCCCAAAGCCATTCCCAAATTCTTTTAGAAGTTTGACGTAAGAATGAATTTCATCAGTTAGATGTTTTCCATGATCGATTTCAAATTGTTTTTCATTGTTGGCTCAACCTCTTTGTTTTTTTCATTCTCCCGGAGTATCTCAACAATTCATGGTGGTGTTTCTCGTCGTCATTCTCGGATTTTGAAGAACGAAGAAGAGTTCCTCTTAAATCCTTACCCGTTCTTCCAAAGAGGCGTAGGTCAAGCTTGATGCCATCCTCTCATAATTGTTTTCGATTGTGAGAATTCTTTTCTTACCATCCGGAGCATTTCATGAGTTGTTTCCATTTCTTTCCTCCGAAGGCCATCATGTCATAATTCTTCATTCTCAGCGTGTAGCTATCATTCTCCAAATCTTACCGGTGAATCATTCAAATATCCTCTAATCAGTTCATGTTCTCTTCGTTCTCATGTATCTAAATCCCTTCAAGTATCTTCATTCGTTTTCAAATTCTTTCCGGTGAATTGTGCCCTTGCTACTCTCTTTTCCAATTTTTATGGTGGTTCGTTCAAGATTTCACTTCCTTTCTTATCATACCAATTCATTCGTTGTTTCCAAATCCCACCGGTGGTTCCATCAATACCTTCTCAAGTTTGTGCTATATCTCTTTTAACCCTTTCTACGGGAATAAGTAGTATGCCAAATCCATTGCTTGTCATCAACTTAATTTGATGAAGCATAAGCATACAATAAATCTTATTCTTATTTCCTCGAGGTGATTCAATTCTTTTCTTCCGGAGATTGTTCATGATGAAGTAATTCTTGTTTCTAGTGTTTCATCTTTTCTTTTTCTGGAGTTCCAAGTTTTCTCGGTTATATCGTCGAGAAGCGCCATCTAAATCATTGCAAGGCTTCACCTTGTGTTTTCAACCTCTCTTTCTTTCTATCATCCTTTTATTACTGGAGTTCTCCATGGAGGTTCTACATGGTGGTTCATCAAGGATTCCTTTCATTCTTCAATTGTCCTTCAAGATTTCTCTCGAATTTATGATCCACAAAACTATACTCTATAATAAACATGGTGCCCAACACATGTTTTGTTCTAAGAAGTTCAAGTATTCTTCTTTCGCATTTCGAAGTGCAATTATTTCTACCTTATATCTTGAGGTGGTGTTATGCCATTCTTGACAATTCCCTTCGTGTTTCATGATTCACAAGTTTTCAAGAATAACATATTTTAAACCTATCACTTTCTTCCTTGGAGTTATCTGGGTTTAGGTTACACCTCATCATTTTGAGATGTTTGCCATAAGCCCACAACAAGCTTGTGTTTTTCGTTGTTGATTTTGCAACAACTCCGTTCAATTCTTCTTTGCAAGGATGCTTTTCAAGCTCATTTGTGACAGAAGTTGGCATTTTCTTCTCCATTCTTTTATTTCAATGATCTACCTTCTATTCTTTCTTCCGGAGGCATGGTGATGTTGCTCTCTTCACTCATCATCTCGAATTTTGAGGATCGTGTTCTTTTCGTGCTAATCCATTTAATCAGTGTGTTGTGTCATCTCTTCCGGTTCTTTTCATCTTATCAAGTCATGCGTCTCTTTTCAACCGGAGTGCTGCTCGAATTCTTTATTCTTATTCCTTGTCTAGCTAATTTTAACCGGAGTTGCTTCAAAATCTACCTTGTCCCCTAAGCTCTTGGTTCTCATCATATTCCTTGTTCCTCTTGTCCAACGGACTGTTTGCAATCTTAGTCATCTCCGTTGTTTTGTTTCTTTCAATTTGTTCAACCTTTCAAGGTTTGTGGTTTCACTCATTGGTCGAAGAAGCAACTTAGTTTTACCTCGTATCTTCCTCTTTCTTTTCCCTCCGGTGCCATCCTATATCTCGGGACGAGATCCTCTCGTAGTGGTGGAGTGTTGTAACGCCCCGGATACAACTTTCCATATTCGTAACTCCAACTCTTGCCTTTTCCGTAGATGCGATATGATATTTCGTTCATGGTTGGTTTTTTGTCTTTTGTTTTGCATTTTGTTCATGTCATGCATCTCATCTCATGACATCATCCGCATTGCATCTGCACTCGTTGCTGTCATTGTTTTTAAAGTTTGCATATGTTCATAGTTGCCGCATTCCCCCCTTGTCTTCGTCGACCTCCCTCAGACCCCTCTTGCACAAGCCCGAAAACTACTCCGAACCCGAGCCGGGCTATCGTGACCGATGAGTCCGGATCATCCCCAATCATCTCTAAAATATCTTAGTTTATTTATTGAACTCCCCTAGTCTGTTTTTCCCGTCCGTCCGATTTAAATCGGATGTCCCAAAATTCCCCTCATTTCACTATATATAGACCACCCCTAACCTAATCTCGACACACTACCTAATTTCTAGGGATCCTCCCGAGCATCGCCACTCTTCATGTCTCTTCCGCATCGGGATCCTCGACCGATCCAAAATCCCTTCCTTGTTTTCAGATCCACCCAATCCCTCCATCGATCCAAACAACATCTCCCCTCGAGCTCCACCTACAGCCCATCCTTTCCTGCTTCGTTCCCGAAGTCATTGGCACCGAGCTCCCCCTGCCTCGCTCGCCTCTCGTGCCAGAGACCTCTGCTCCCGCGCATCTCTGACCCTCCCCGAGCCTCCTCGCCAGAGTAGCAGCAGCCGGCAACCACCAGGTCGCCACACCCTGCCTTCTCTTCATTTACTCCCCCTGATTCTCTCCCTCTCAACCTCTCTAATCTCTCTCGCCTCTCCGTTCTATAGAAGGGACCCAACGCCAGGGACGCTTGCGTCCCTAATCTTGTTGTGCCACCGCCGGGAGCTTCCCCATCGGACGCCTTCACCTCGTCTATGTCGCCAGCGTCCATCCCCGCCTGAACCTCGCAACCTATCTGAACCCTGCGACCGCTGCATCGTCTCTACTTCGAACACGCCTCTGTCAGCAATCACAAGAGGCCGCCGTTGCCCTGGAGCTCCTCTGCTCCCCTTGTGTTCATGCATTTAATAACCCGCAAATCATGCATCATATGTAAATAATTTATATATGTAAAATGCTTAGAATTTCATCTAGTTTCATAATATGTTGCTTTCATCCATGTTTAAAATATTTAACTTTCTGTTTGCATTAAATTGTTTAAATGCCATGTTAAAATGATTTATTTCATAACTAAATAACCGTAGCTCCAATTTTAATAAACTTTATATGTAAATGGGGTGCTAAAATGCATAGATTAACTTGTTGCACTTTGTTTTACTGTTTAACAACATTAAAATACGGTTTAGGGCAGAACAGTACCAAATTCAAAATATGGACATAAGGATTTTCCGGAATTGTTGTTTGCTGTTTCCGGCATCATTTAAACTTGCCTAAATAGTTAGTTTACTTTTGTTTCACCTCTTGCCATGTTTAACAACATTTAATATTGTTGAGTACCTAAATGAGAGCGAACTAAATAACTCAAATGTGGTGTTTCGTCAATATGCAACTTGTTGCATATTGATCTCCACTTAACTTATAGTATTGTTTGTTGCACTTTGCCATGCCATGCTGTCGGATTTTGAGTTCCGGCAGACCCTTGAGGTTTGAACACTAGGGTGCGCACAAAGATCTCTCCCCTACCAGCTCATGTCTCGAAGTCTCGCAAAGATCTAAGCAAGAAAGATGACCACACAAGGGACACGAGATTTATACTGGTTCAGGCCACCATTGTGGTGTAATACCCTACCCCAGTGTGTGGTGTGGTGGATTGCCTCAGGGGCTGATGATGAACAGTACAAAGGGAGAACAGCCTCGCGAGGTGCTGTTCTTGAGCTGGTGCAATGAACTGCTTGGGTGAGTTCACTCGCTTCTCTCTCTCCGTCTCTGGTTGATCTCTAGATGATCTCCAGATGCCTCTACCCTGTGGGTGGCTGGTCCTATTTATAGGCGGAGGCCCTGGGCCTCTTCCCAAATAATGAGCGGGAAGGGCGCCAACAATTGGCCATTTTGAAGGGGAACATCTGGTACACTTATCCTGACTAAAGTTGGTCTTCGGCTGCCAAAGGCCCTGATGGTGACGCCGCCCTGGGCTCCACGATGACCTCCATCCTGCCGTTCTATTGGTCTTGGTCTTGTTGCACCGAAACGGTAACCTTTGCCTGATGCCTTGGCCTGTGCTTGCCCCCTTTGCACCGAAAGGGAAACAAGGACACTGCATAGGCCGGCGCTTGCCTGGCACCCGCCTGGCCTCCGACCGTCTAGGCTTCCGTCATGGGCCCCTCGGGAGGTGTCCTGCCTTGATCTCTCCGCCTCCTCGCGAGCCTGCCTGAGGAGGCTGCTCCTGAGGAAGCTCCCTGTCGTCCGCCCCACGAGGGGGTCTTGAGCTTGAGCTGATGAAGCTCGACAGCATTGGGCCCCCACTTGAGCCACGTCGCAGGCTGCAGGGAGGCAAGTCTAGGGACCCCCGTTCCCAGAACGCCGACAGTAGCCCCCGGGCCCAAGGCGCGCCCGGACTTGGCTTAGCAGAGAAGCTAAGGGGCAAGTGTGAAGCGCCGCGGGCCCCCAATAGCCTGCGGCCTTGGGCACCGCGTGGCGGTTGATTGGACGTGGGTGTCTCCGCTCTCTCACGACGCCTCAGCAACTGCACGACTTGACAAAAAGGGGCGCCCGGGCCAGACGAACCTGCTTTGTTCTCGTTTGCCTTGCTCCAGATCCCCTTTCTCGCCCTTCTCCTTCCTGCTTCCGAAATCCTCCAGATCTGCCTCAATCCTTCCCGTCTGGCAAGCTATGGCGCCCCGCAAGACTCCGACTGAGGCCTGGTACTTCCCGGCCCTGGATCCCCCGAACGTGTCAGGGAGGAATCTCACCCTCCTGCGCCTGAGGACGGTGGTGCGGGGCAACGCGGAAGCGACTATGTTCAAGGCTGGCTCCGACCAGCCTTAAGGCAAGGGGAGCACCTTCTACCCGCTCTTTGTGAGCGCCATCGTTGCCGGCCTGGAGCCTTCTTTTTTCGAGTTCTTCCTTGCTGTTCTTCTCCTGTACAACTTGCAAGCTCTGCACCTCCACCCCAACTCTGTTCTTCTCCTGGCGATCTTCACCTATTATTGCGAGGCTCATGTTGGGATAAAGCCCTCGGTGGACTTGCTACGCCATTACTTTTATCTCCGGGTTTCTCGCGGACCCATCTCCGCATGCGCGAGTTTTGTCGCGTACTCTGGCTCCAACGCCATCTCGAAGCGTGGGAAGAGGATTGAAGGCTTCCAGAGCAGGTGGGTCATGGTGGATGCCGGGCGCATCCACCCCTGACTTGTGCTGCCAACGGGCAGCCCAAGGCCGTTGATGCGTGTTCTCGTGCGGAGCTCGTCGACCCCCGTGCGAGGGCGGTGCTGGAGAGGATGGACATGGACCTAAGGCCAGGCAACCTGGGGGCGGCGAAGCTGACCGGGGCCACACTCCTGAGGGAGTTTCTGGAGCACCGGGTGGCTCCACTCCAGGAGCACTCGCTCCCGTTGTGGAGGCTCAAGGAAGTAGATGCTGCCATTCGCTTGAGCTCCGCAGCCCTGGCTGATGAAGATCTGGTCGCGGCCCTCCACTCCTTGGTCGGGGGAGATGTGGCGAGGCCGGACAGTGCTCTTGTCCCCCTGTTTCTTCGTGACGACTGGGAGCAGGCGGTGGACGCCATTCCCACCTTCAACGGTGAGGGGCTAGTGCCCGTAGTGGCTCCCGGGGATCTGACGGTGTTGCCGACGGTGAATGTGTCCTCCAACGACTCCAGCGGGAGTGAGGAGGGAGAAGAGGAGGAGGAGGAGGAAGAGGAGTTCGACTCCGAGGCGACTGGTGAGGAGTCGGAGGAGTCCTTCCCCCGGCGCAGGTCTCGCACCCTCCGCTCCAAGTCGGATGACGACGAGGCCAGCACCGGGCGAGGAGGAGTGGATTCTCCCCCGGTCCCGAGGAAAGACAGGTCAGGGCTGGTGCCCCCAGGATCCGCTCTGGCTCCGGGGCGGTCTGAGGCCAGCTCTGGCCTTCCCGACGCGTCCTCTGCTTCCATGCCTCCCAAGGCTGACCGCAGCTGCAGGCTCTCGGGCTTCAAGTTTGGCCGGAGGCTGCTTGAACCCGCGAGCGATGACCTGTAAGTACTCGACCCGCGCTCTGCTTCGTTTCTGCCGCCGAGACTTGACGTCTGCACTTCTTGACCAGGTCGGCACCTGAGGTGAAGAGGTTGAGGGGGGCTTCTGTGGCCCTGCTTGAGGCGAGTTCGGTTGCCGAGGCAGCGCCTTCGTCTGCGGGGAAGGGAGGCACCGAGGCTCGCGCTTCCCCTGCCCGGTCGTCTTCGCGAGCCCATTAGGGGCACTCTGGCAAGGAGTCAGCCCCCGTGGCCCCGCTGACCCTGGAGGGGCCTAGGCTTGGTGCTGCTGCTGAGATGCCCAAGGCCCGGGAGGCTCCTTCCTCCCAAGCCGTGATCACGCTAACGTCCTGTCCGCCTGCTCCACCAGCTCCCGTCTCTTCTGATCCCTCTGTTGTCTTGGACCAGGCTGCCAATGAACTGAGTCGGCTTCGAGAGGATCTCCAGAGCACGGACCCCCGCCTGGTGGTCAGGCGCCTGGAGTTAGCCACCTGCTGGGCCCGCTCTGCTGCCTTTGTCCGAGCGGCGCTGAGGCAGGCTGCGTCTGCCTCCGACGAGGAGAAGCAAGCCGCCCGCCAGGCTAAGCCTGCTCGTGATGCTACCCAAGGCGAAGCGGCGGATGCCCAGGGCCCCTGCAAGGCGCTGGAGGTCGAGCTGCAAGACCTGCGCGAGGAGCTCGCGAAGGAGATCCGCATCCGCCAGGAGAAGGAGGAGGGGATGAAGGCTCGAGAGGTTGTCGTCAAAGCCCGAGACGCCGAGCTTGTTGACCTTCGTGGCCGGTTCGAGACGCTGTAGCAGGCGCTGAAGGTGGAGAGGGACGAGCTAGACCGCAAGGCAAAGGTCTTGGCCGAGGACCGGGTGGCCTTTGCTGAGCTGGAGGAGAAGGCTCGCGCCATGCTGAAGACGCTCTATGAGAGCAGCTTAGAGGACCAGTTGGCTGGCGAAGAGGACGGCCCTGCTGAGCTGCTTCCCTTCCTGGTCCGCGCGCTTGAAGATTCCACGGACGGCCTTGGACGCATGGCCGAGGCCGAGGCGCGTTCCCTGTCGTCTGCAGCGCAGACGCGCGTCTTCAGCCACGTCTACCTTCGCTACCCCAACGTCGACCTCGACAGCCTGATGGAACCTGTGAGCGGCGACCTTGCCGCCGCTGCTGCTGAGGCCGTGAAGGGCCGAGCCAAGGCTTTGCTAGGGAGGTTCCGCGCCTTCAGCACCATGCCTAAGCGTGACGCCGCTGGCTCCGTGGCTTTAGGAGGCGGGGCCGCCCGGCGCGACTCCACCGCAGGCGGCAGCGCCACTGGAAAGTGATCCCCTTGCGTCTTTTGTCTTGTTTTAATTCCTGCAACATGCACCATGCCTCGTGGAGGTGTTTAAACTTGTCTTTGGTGTTGTGAAAACACTCTATGGCTTGTAATATTTGCTTTTGAATTCCCTAGAATTTGCATCTTTCCCTCCTACTTGCTTGTGTTCTACGTGGGCAGGGCCCGACCCTGCGCATACCTCAGCCACCGTTAGCCCCGACCAGAAACCAGGACGGGACCAAGGGGTGAGGAGCTACATGGCAAGTTAGGCTCCTGACTCGCAATGCTCAGGAGTCCCCCTTGACGTGCAAACAGCAAGTAGGGAAGGGAGGGGGCGTAGGAGTGGATTTGTCGTTCTACGTCGGCAGGGCCCGGCCCCGTGCATACCTCAGCCGCCGTTAGCCCCGACCTGAAACCAGGAAGGGACTAAGGAGTGAGGGGCTACGTGACCAGTTAGGCTCCTGAGTGGCGATGCTCAGGAGTCCCCCTTCACGCGCAAACGAGTCTTCGTACCTTGCCTCTGCTCGGGGGGATGCACGCGACGACCAGGTCCGAGGGACCTGGCTGGGTGGCGTGCGTTTGGGCGTAGCCCTGGCGCAGCCCCCGTGTCAAGCCCCCTCGCACGACACTCCTGAGGGGAGGCGTTGCGACGGTACCAGACACTAAGCTCTGGGCTCCCTGAGGTTGATAAGGCCGTGGGCCGCCCTCAGTTGTTTATCACCAGCGCAGAGCATAGCGCTTCCGTATGTGTACGGGCATAGCCGCTCCTCGGCAGTGTCGTCAGCCAACGTGGAGCATGGTGCTTCCACTGGTATGTGGGAGGGGGATCCCCTCCGGGAGGAGCCCCCGGGGCATGTACAGCCCCGCCCTGACACGTGTCTGGCACGGTAGGGCTAGGAGAGGTGTATCTGGGCACCCGTGAGCCAGCGCGGGACTCACGAGGCCCTACCTCGAGGTGGGTTGTGCCTAGCTCTGGGCCTTTATCAATGGTGTGTTCCTGCAGGGTGGTTAGAATGCAAATGCTCTACGTCCTCAGGTCCCGGCCCTCGAGCGAGCTCAACCGCCACTGGTATGACAGGTCGCGATGCCGTGGGTCAAGGCCAGGGGGTGAGGGCTGGAGAGCCAGTAAGAGCCCGTGAGTCGCGATGCTCAGGTGCCCCTTTTTAACATGCAAGCGCTTTGCATGCGAGCGGAGAGGTACGCGATAAGCAGCAGATGATAATCATGAGGACCAGGTTAGGTTCGGAGGAGCGAATTCATATAGGTAGATGCGGAGAAGTAAACGCCACTGGGTCTGGCCCGAGCAGCCTGGGGATAATGCAGCCCGAGGGGCGTCCCCAACAAAGCAGATGAAAAACATAAGCAAAACAGATACAAGCCGCAAGGACGGACCCACGCGACCTGGGAATGATGCGGCCCTGCGAGCGCTCCCAGCTGAAGATAAAACTTGAAAAGATGTCACCTGATACCATTGCAGAGCGGATGTCGGAGTAGCTGTCGACGCGCGGTGAAGCAGCCAACCCTCATGAGCCCCCAGGGCCCTGAGCCTCGGGAGGCTCTGAGGGTCCGGGCGGCTCCTCTAGGAATACGCGGTGCCTGGCCACCTGAGCTTCCAGGATGCTCCTCATCAGGCGCTGGTGGGCAGCAGCCACGTTCGGCAGGCCGAAGGGCATGCGAACATATCTGTGAGGTGGACCCTCACAGCGCCCCACGCGTGAAGGCCAGAGGCGCTCCTGAGACACGGCTCGGTTGAGCCCCGGTATGTCGATGCAGACACGCAGCCCACCATCCTCGCCGAGATGTGGGGCTACAGTGGGTAGGTGGCGACTGCCACGCATGACTCTTGACTCTTGTAGCTCCTGAATGTTCCTCGCGATGAACTCCTAGGGGTTTTGCCTTCCTTGCCTTATACCTTCCTGAGGGAAACGTGCCTTGAAGCACGCCTCCAAGTGGTGCCCAAGCGCCTCCCTCGTGACCTTGGCGAGGTCGATGGCCCTCCAGGAGAGAGCCCTTGAGCCCTGCCCGAGGAGGGCGCTGGGCGCACCTTCCTATGCGACAGAGGGCGGCGCCCCTTGGACGGGCGTGGATCCTGACGCAACGCCTCCGGAGGGGCCTGCCTCGCGAGCGCTTGGGCCAGGTGAAGCCTTCTTCTTCTTAGGGACCGCCTCGGGGAGCCTCCCGCTCCTGTGATCTGGGTCTTCAATTGCCACGGCCTAGAAGGAACGCTCAAGAGAACACACTGCATCCCTTTCCTCGCAAGGCACTGTGATGATTCCACCGCTTCCTGGCATCTTGAGGACATTGTAGCCATAGTGAGTCACTGCCATGAACTTGGCCAGAGCTGGGTACCCGAGGATGGCATTGTATGGCAGGCGGATGTGAGCGACTCGAAGTCAATGAGTTCGGTGCAGTAATTGTTGCGCTGCCCAAAGGTGACAGGAATACGAACTTGCCTTATCGGAACAGTTGAATCATCAGTGACGCCTGAGAAAGGCTTGGTTGGCTGAAGCTGATCGTATGGCACTTGGAGATTGTTGAACGTCTCGACGGACAGGATGTTGAGCCCAGCTCCGCCGTTGATGAGGGTCCTGGTGACTTGCACATTGCTGATGACTAGGGAACAAAGCATCGGGAGGACCCCGGCCATTGCCGCACACTTGAGCTAATCCGCTGAGCTAAACGTGATAGCGCATGCAGACCACCTGAGAGGACGCGTGGCCTCAAGCTTGGGGAGGACTGCATTCACCTCGCGAGCAAACTGCTTGAAGATGCGCTGAGAGCCTGGGGCCTAAGCGCCGCCCAGGATGCAAGCGATTGCACGCGACTCCTGGAAGCCCCCAGCCCCCTCGTCCTGGAGATGGTCTTCATTCCTCCTTGGCGGCGGTGGCAGAGGAGGGAGGCCTGCGTTGCCTTGAGGGCGGTCCTCGCGAGGCTGATCCCTCCAACCTCCCTCGCGAGGCTGGTCCTGCCAGCGGTCCTCGCGAGGCCGGTCACGCCATCGTTGGCGAGGGCCACGGTCTTCCCATCGTCCTCCACCTCTTCCTCCTCCTCGTCCATAGCCCTGGTCGTTGCGGTCGGGGCGCCGGCTGATACGTCCATCTCGCACAGCTCTGAGCTCTTGGCATTTATTGGTGTTGTGGGTGTGGAGGTCGTGGTACACGCAGTATCGGCTGCCCTTAGATGACTCAGGCTGATCCCTGCCTTGCTTGGTGTCTGGCTCTGCTGCGAGCACAACAGCCCCCTTGCGCTTCACATGCTTGACCTTGGGCTTCTTCTCTTCTGGGTCGGCAGTCGGGAGCTCGAGGAGGGAGAGGCGCCCTTCCTCAGCCCTGGCGCACTATGTCGCCAAGTTGAACAGCTCCAACAATGTGCACAGGTCTTCATGGATCACTAGCTCCTCTTTCATCTTGATGTCGCGCACGCCATCAGAGAAGGCTGAAATGATGGCCTCCTCAGTCACCTTGGGAATCTTGAGGCGGGCGTTGTTGAAGCGCTGGATGTACTTCTGCAGGGTCTCGCCCAACTATTTCTTGATGCGGCGCAGGTCACTCATGGCCGGGGGCCGGTCGCGAGTACCTTGGAAGTTGCCGATGAAGCGGGTGCGCATCTCGTCCCAGGAGGAGATCGTGCCTGGGGCCAGGTTCAGGAGCCAGGTGTGGGCACCGTCCTTGAGTGCCATGGGAAACCAATTCGCCATGACCTTCTCGTCCCCGTTGGCAGCCTCGATGCCCAGCTCGTAGAGCTGGAGGAACTCCGTGGGGTACGCAGTGCCGTTGTAGCGCGGAGGCAGGTCTAGCTTGAACTTGCCGGGCCACGCGACGCTACCAGCTCGGAGGTGAAAGCGCGGCAGCCCGTAGTGGCCACCGGAGCTCTCTACTGAGGTGGGGCTTGCTCCTGGGGATTCCCGCACGCCGCTGCCTGGAGCAACACTGAGTCTTGACATGGCGGTGCAGGGATGCGGTCATGGCGCACCGGTGCTGGGAGGATGCGAGCACCTTCTTGGGGGCGAGGGATCTCTTGGCAGCTCCTTTCTTGTCGCGCAGGTGCCAGACGCGGCGGGTCTCGACCTGGGGCAGCGTGCCTTGGATCCAGGGCGCCTTCTTGGGGAGGAGGTGGTGGAGGCACCTCCTGCTCCTCGCCTCCTGCGTAGGATGGAGGGCGAGGCAGCGAGAGGGACGGCATGGGAGATCCCCCTGTTGCGCTGATGAGCTCGGTGATGCGGGTGAGCCAGTCCTCGTAGAGGTCATCGACGGGGCAGTAGTGCAGGAGCTCACGCGCCAGGAGCAGTGCGGCATGCGCGTCCGTGGGGGCGCGACGGGCGTGGGACGACGAACCGGCTGGAGTCAACGACGGGGTGGCGGTGCGGCCATCGCGCCGCACCGAAGGATGCATGGATGAGGCCTCCTGCTCGTTCCCCGCCGGGCCGGTGGCGGTGTTGGTAGCAGGCGATGGGGAACAACGCGGGCGTCCGCCGACGGGCGCCGTCTGGGCGACGCGGGTGGCGAGAGCAGCCCGACGCTCGGCGCAGGCTCGGCAAGCGTCAGCCATGGTCACGGCGGAAGATCAGACACGACCAGCGGAAGGAATATTCCGGCGCACCCCTACCTGGCGCGCCAAATATCGGATTTCGGGTTCCGGCAGACCCTTGAGGTTCGAACACTGGGGTGCGCACGAAGATCTCTCCCCTACCAGCTCACGTCTTGAAGTCTCGCAAAGATCTAAGCAAGAAAGATGACCACACAAGGGACACGAGATTTATACTGGTTCAGGCCACCATTGTGTTGTAATACCCTACCCCAGTGTGTGGTGTGGTGGATTGCCTCAGGGGCTGATGATGAACAGTACAAAGGGAGAACAGCCTCGCGAGGTGCTGTTCTTGAGCTGGTGCGATGAACTGCTTGGGTGAGTTCACTCGCTTCTCCCTCTCCGTCTCTGGTTGATCTCTAGATGATCTCCAGATGCCTCTACCCTGTGGGTGGCTAGTCCTATTTATAGGTGGAGGCCCTGGGCCTCTTCCCAAATAATGAGCGGGAAGGGCGCCAACAATTAGCCATTTTGAAGGGGAACATCTAGTACACTTATCCTGACTAAAGTTGGTCTTCAGCTGCCAAAGGCCCTGACGGTGACGCCGCCCTGGGCTCCACGATGACCTCCATCCTGCCGTTCTGTTGGTCTTGGTCTTGTTGCACCAAAACGGTAACCTTTGCTTGATGCCTTGGCCTGTGCTTTCCCCCTTTGCACCGAAAGGGAAACAAGGACACTGTGCAGGCCGGCGCCCGCCTAGCACCCGTCTGGCCTTTGATCGTCATGGCTTGCGTCATGGGCCCCTCGGGAGGTGCCCTGCCTTGATCTCTCCGCCTCCTCGCGAGCCTGCCTGAGGAGGCTGCTCCTGAGGAATCTCCCTGTCGTCCGCCCCGCGAGGCTTGGCCCCTCGCGAGGGTCTTAAGCTTGAGCTGATGAAGCTGGGCTGCATTGGGCCCCCACTTGAGCCACGCCGCAGGCTGCAGGCAGGCAAGTCTGGGGACCCCCGTTCCCAGAACGCCGACACATGCCTCTTTAAACCGGACATGCATCATACTTGTTTGTGAATCATGCCATGCTTATGTGATGGTTGTTTACCATGTTGTTTGCTTCTTTCCGGTTGCGCTTCTCCTTGATAGTTCCGGTTACATTGCGATTGTGAGGATTCGTTCGACTATGTTGGTTCGACTACTTCATGGACTCGTTCTTCTTCCTAGCGGGATTTCAGGCAAGATGACCGTCACCTTGGATTTCATTACTATCATTGCTATGCTAGTTGCTTCGTTCTATCGCTATGCTGCTTTAACTATCACTTGTCCTTCAAGCCTCCCAAATTGCCATGTCAGCCTCTAACCTTTTCACCTTTCCTAGCAAACCATTGCTTGGCTATGTTATCGCTTTTCTCAGCCCCTCTTATAGCGTTGTTAGTTGCAAGTGAAGTTGAAGATTGCTACAGGATTATGTTGGGATATAAAAATATCTCTTATTTAATTAATGCATCTATATACTTGGTAAATGGTGGAAGGCTCGACCTTATGCCTGGTGTTTTGTTCCACTCTTGCCGCCCTAGTTTCCGTCATACCGGTGTTATGTTCTTTGATTTTGCGTTCCTTACGCGGTTGGGTGATTTATGGGACCCCCTTGATAGTTCTCTTTGAATAAAACTCCTCCAGCAAGGCCCAACCTTGGTTTTACCATTTGCCTCACCTAAGCCTTTTTCCCTTGGGTTTTCGGAGCCCGAGGGTCATCTTTATTTAACCCCCCCCCCGCCCCGGGCCAGTGCTTCTCCGGGTGCTGGCCCAACCTGGGCGATGTACGGCGCCCCCTGGGCAACCAGCGTCTATGCCAACCCGACGTCTTGCCCATCCGGTGTGCCCTGAGAATGAGATATGTGCAGCTCCTATCGGGAATTGTCGACACATCGGGCGGCTTTCCTGGTCTTGTTTTACCATTGTCGAAATGTCTTGTAAACCGGGATTCCGAGTTTGATCGGGTCTTCCTGGGAGAAGGAATATCCTTCGTTGACCGTGAGAGCTTGTGATGGGCTAAGTTGGGACTCCCCTGCAGGGTATAAACTTTCGACAGCCGTGCCCACGGTTATGTGGCAGATGGGAATTTGTTAACGTCCGGTTGTAGAGAACTTGACACCAGATTCAAATTAAAAAGCATCAACCACGTGTCTAGCCGTGATGGTCTCTTTTCGGCGGAGTCCGGGAAGTGAACACGTTTTTTGGGTTATGTTTGACGTAAGTAGGAGTTCATGATCACTTCTTGATCATTGCTAGCTTCATGACCATTCCGTTTGCTTCTCTTCTCGCTCTTATTTGCGTATGTTAGCCACAATATATGCTTAGTTGCTGTTGCAACCTCACCACTTTACCCCTTCCTTACCCATTAAGCTTTGCTAGTCTTGATACCCATGGTAATGTGATTGTTGAGTCCTCGTGGCTCACAGTTTACTACAACAACAGTTGCAGGTACAGGTATGCGATGATCATGACGCGAGAGCGATGTTTACTTATTTTGGAGTCCTTCTTTCGCGTCTTCTTCGATCAGGGGATAGGTTCCAGGTCGGCAGCCTGGGCTAGCAGGGTGGATGTCGTTTGAGTTTCTGTTTGTGTTTCATCCGTAGTCGGATGATGCTCTTATGTATTGTGATGTTGTATTCGTGTAGCATTCTATGCCTCTTGTATGTATCCCCAACTATTATGTAATGGTACGATGTAATGATATCCACCTTGCAAAAGCGTTTCCAATATGCGCTTCTATCCTTGGTGGGACCTTCGAGTTCCTTTAGGATAGGGTCGCATATTGGGCATGACAAGTTGGTATCAGAGCCTCGACCGACCATAGGAGCCCTCTCGATTGTTGGCTGTTGTTGAGTCTAGAAGAAAACTATTTTGAGTCTTAGGATTATATATATCGGAGACTAGGATTCTTTTTACTCCTCAGCCCCCTTCGTCGCTCTGGTGAGGACTCTCGACGTAGATGTTTTGTCTTTCCTCTCCCCAATTTTTCACAATTTTTTTAGGATCACACGGGTATCTTGGGATTGTTCCGATATTATTGTGACGAGAACATTGTTCTTGGTGCCTCCTGACATTTATGGGTTGTGGCAGTGTCCCGGGGAGTTGAGCTCCGAGGTGTTGTTGTCACAATTTTATCGTTGCAGTTCTGGAATACCTGATTTTTGCCGGCATCGAAAATCTCTTTATGCAATTGTTGGTGACATAACATCAACGCCACCCAGTACTGGGGAGTTCGGGAGTATTGCCATAACTCGTATAATGGATGCTTTTCGAAGGTTGAGGTACATGATTTCCGGAGTTTTCTTGGTTATGTGTTGACGGATGGATACAGCTGGATGTAGGAATTGTTAGTTTGGGTGATATATTATGCTTCCTCTGTATCCCTAACACCAGATTGCATAACCAGAAAGTTTTGGGAGTTTATAGGTGGGAATTCAAGTAGCTCCTAGAATATCTTTCCGACAGATGCCTGATATGGGATTTGGTAAATCTCTATCATATGTTTTTGTCCCGGCTTATTTCTGCAGGCCAATCCTTTGTTTTGTTTTGAGTTCTGTTATTTGAGTTACTTCAATGTTAAGCGTTGATTCCATATCTTTCAACCGGTGTTCTCATATTTCTATGGGAGTACTAATCCTTTTGATCATCGAGATTGTCATGTCAATTCTTTCCAACCGGTGTGCTTCTCTTCAAGTGGATCCGATCATTTCAACATTTGTGACATCAATTCTAGGTTTTCTCAACGGTATCCATTTCATCCGTCCCCAACTTGCCTTTGTTTCCCGCCCCTCCCACCCTTTTTCTTCAAGGACTCAGATTTCTTAATCATGTATCCTTTTATTTGTGGGAAGTCTCTTCATTCTTTTCTTTCAATGTTCATATCCGGTGATTTCCCATGAAGATGCTCAACAGTTTCAAGTTCATCATCCTTCATTGTTGTTTCTTCTCCGGTGGATCCAATTCAAGCTTTCGATATTCATCATATTCCTTTCCTCATTTCTAATGCTTTCTCATGCCGATGCACCTCTTAATCATTCACTTCTTCCTATTCATTTGTTCTGGCGTGCTCAAGATATCTCACAAGACTTGTGTTTCCATTCTCAATCCATTCAAGATATTTCGAGGTTGTTATCGCATTCAAGCCATTTAATTCAACCGGTGCAACCTCTCTTTAGAATTGTTCAACGGTGTTTTCTTTTGAGTGTGCCCTAATTAACCCACAGGTCTTTTCCCAGGATCTTACTTGACTCTTCTAATTTTCCCGGAGCCATTCCCAAATTCTTTTCGAAGTTTGACGTAAGAATGAATTTCATCGGTCAGATGTTTTCCAAGATCGATTTCAAATTGTTTTTCATTGTTGGATCAACCTCTTTGTTTTTTTAATTCTTCCGGAGTATCTCAACAATTCATGGTGGTGTTTCTTGTCGTCATTCTTGGATTTTGAAGAACGAAGAAGAGTTCCTCTTAAATCCTTACCCGTTCTTCCAAAGAGGCGTAGTTCAAGCTTGATGCCATCCTCTCATAATTGTTTTCAATTGTGAGAATTCTTTTCTTACCATCCGGAGCATTTCATGAGTTGTTTCCATTTCTTTCCCCCGAAGGTCATCATGTCATAATTCTTCATTCTCAACGTGTAGCTATCATTCTCCAAATTTTACCGGTGAATCGTTCAAATATCCTCTAATCAGTTCATGTTCTCTTCGTTCTCATGTATCTAAATCCCTTCAAGTATCTTCATTCGTTTTCAAATTCTTTCCGATGAATTGTGCCCTTGCTACTCTCTTTTCCAATTTTTACGGTGGTTCGTTCAAGATTTCACTTCCTTTGTTATCATATCAATTCATTCGTTGTTTCCAAATCCCACCGGTGGTTCCATCAATACCTTCTCAAGTTTGCGCTATATCTCTTTTAATCCGCAGGAATAAGTAGTATGCCAAATCCGTTGCTTGTCATCAATTTAATTTGATTAAGGATAAGCATACAATAAATCTTATTCTTATTTCCTCGAGGAGATTCAATTCTTTTCTTCCGGAGATTGTTCATGATGAAGTAATTCTCATTTCTAGTGTTTCATCTTTTCTTTTTCCGGAGTTCCAAGTTTTCTCGGTTATATCGTCGTGAAGCGCAATATAAATCATTGCAAGGCTTCACCTTGTGTTTTCAACCTCTCTTTCTTTCTATCATCCTTTTATTAGCGGAGTTCTCCATGGAGGCTCTACATGGTGGTTCATCAAGGATTCCTTTCATTCTTCAATTGTTCTTCAAGATTTCTCTCGAAGTTATGATCCGCAAAGCTATACTCTATAATAAACATGGTGCCCAACACAGGTTTTGTTCTGAGAAGTTCAAGTATTCTTCTTTTGCATTTCGAAGTGCAATTCTTTCTACCTTATCTCTTGAGGTGGTGTTATGCCATTCTTGACAATTCCCTTCGTGTTTCATAATTCACAAGTTTTCAGGAATGGCATATTTTAAACCCATCACTTTCTTCCTTAGAGTTATCTGGGTTTAGGTTACACCTAAAGCCTTCCCTAAGGAATGTTGCTAATTGTGGTGCCTATCGATAATCCAAGTTTCCTCCTATTCTCTCATTAAAAGGAGTTTTCATCTCCTTGCTGATCTCAATCCAATTAACTGTTTCCATCGGCGGCCGGTTGTCACCTCATCATTTTGAGATGTTTGCCATAAGCCCACAACAAGCTTGTGCTTTTCGTTGTTGATTTTGCAACAACTCCATTCAGTTCTTCTTTGCAAGGATGCTTTTCAAGCTCATTTGTGACAGAAGTTGGCATTTTCTTCTCCATTCTTTTATTTCAATGATCTATCTTCTATTCTTTCTTCTGGAGGCATGGTGATGTTGCTCTCTTCACTCATCATCTCGAATTGTGAGGATCGTGTTCTTTTCGTGCTTATCCATTTAATCGGGGTGTTGTGTCATCTCTTCAAGTTCTTGTCATCTTATCAAGTCATGTGTCTCTTTTCAACCGGAGTGCTGCTCGAATTCTTTATTCTTATTCCTTGTCCAGCTAATTTTAACCAGAGTGGCTTCAAAATCTACCTTGTCCCCTAAGCTCTTGGTTCTCATCATATTCCTTGTTCCTCTTGTCCAACGGACTGTTTGCAATCTTGGTCATCTCCGTTGGTTTGTTTCTTTCAATTTGTTCAACCTCTCAAGGTTCGTGGTTTCACTCATTGGTTGAAGAAGCAACTTAGTTTTACCTCGTATCTTCCTCTTTCTTTTCCCTCCGGTGCCATCCTAGATCTCGTGACGAGATCCTCTCGTAGTGGTGGAGTGTTGTAACGCCCCGGATACAACTTTCCATATTCGTAACTCCAACTCTTGCCTTTTCCGGAGATGCGATATGATATTTCCTTCGTGGTTGGGTTTTTGTCTTTTGTTTTGCATTTTGTTCATGTCTTATGAGATCATCCGCATTGCATTGGCACTCGTTTCTATCATTGTTTTCAAAGTTTGCATCTGTTCATAGTTGCCGCATTCCCCTCTTGTCTTCGTCGACCTCCCTCAGACCCCTCTTGCGCGCGCCCGAAAACTGCTCCGAACCCGAGCCGGGCTATCATGACTGATGAGTCCGGATCATCCCCAATCATCTCTAAAATATCTTCAGTTTATTTATTGAATTCCCCTAGTCCCCTCGAGCTCCACCTACAACCCATCCTTCCCTGCTTCGTTCCCGAAGCCGTTGGCACCGAGCTCCCTCTGCCTCGCTCGCCTCTCGTGTCGAAGACCTCTACTCCCGTGCGTCTCCGACCCTCCCCAAGCCTCCTCGCTGGAATAGCAGCAGCCGGCAACCACCAGGTCACCACGCCCCGCCTTCTCTTCATTTACTCCCCCTAATTCTCTCCCTCTCAACCTCTCTAATCTCTCTCGCCTCTCCCTTCTCTAGCAGGGACCCGACGCCAGGGATGCTCGCGTCCCTAATCTTGTTGCGCCACCGCCTGGAGCTTCCCCACTGGAGGCCTTCACCTCGTCTGCGTCACCAGCGTCCATCCCGACCTAAACCTCGCGACCTCTTTGAACCCTGCAACCGCTGCATCGTCTCTACTTCGAGCACGCCTCTGTCAGCAATCACAAGAGGTCGCTGTTGCCCCGGAGCTCCTCTGTTGCCGTCCCCGACCTGCCTCGGTCCACCGGGAATCCATTCCCATCCTCCTCCGCGCCGGATACGGCAAGCACCGGCCGGATTTTGCGCCGCCACAAGGCACGCTACCGGCCACCAAGTCCCCTGCACCTCCTCTGCATCGAGCACCGCTCGCCTCCTGTGCTTCGCCCCTGCACAACTAGGACGGCCCTGGCCTGCTTCGCTCGATCGAGCAGCACCACTGCCGGAGTTCCTCGTCGCGGGAACCGCCTCCCCGACCCTCGGACTGCCGGGATCCGCCTCGCCCGCTGGTCCCATGCTCCTGAATCGCGCCTCTGCCTGTCTACTCCATCACCATGAACCTGCTGCTGCCTTTGTTCTTCAGTAACGAGCGCCTCGCCTCATGTTGACCGCGCCTCCAACGCGCCAGGCCGCTGCCCAGCAGCGCCCCCCAAGCCCTCTGGTGAGAAGCCCAAATCCAGCGCCCCCCACCCTTGCACTAATGGGCCATCCAGTTTCAGCCCGTGGACATTTTTTTTCAGTTCTGGACGATTTCCTAATTTTCCAGGAGTTACTGTTTTATAGAAAAACACCTTGTGTTCATGCGTTTAATAACCCACAAATCATGCATCATATGTAAATAATTTATATATGTTAAATGCTTAGAATTTCATCTAGTTTCATAATATGTTGCTTTCATCCATGTTTAAAATGCTTAACTTGCCGTTTGCATTAAATTGTTTAAATGCCATGTTAAAATGATTTATTTCATTACTAAATAACCATAGCTCCAATTTTAATAAACTTTATATGTAAATGGGGTGGAAAAATGCATAGATTAACTTGTTGCACTTTGTTTTACTGTTTAACATAATTAAAATATGGTTTAGGGCAGAATAGTACCAAATTTGAAATATGGACATGAGGATTTTCCGGAATTGTTGTTTGTTGTTTCCGGCCTCATTTAAACTTGCCTAAATAGTTAGTTTACTTTTGTTTCACCTCTTGTCAAGTTTAACAACATTTAATATTCTTGAGTACCTTAACGAGACCGAACTAAATAACTCGAATGTGGTGTTTCATCAATATGCAACTCGTTGCATATTGAGCTCCACTTAACTTATAGTATTGTTTGTTGCACTTTGCCATGCCATGCCTCTTTAAACCGGACATGCATCATACTTGTTTGTGCATCATGCCATGCTTATGTGATGGTCGTTTACCATGTTGTTTGCTTCTTTCCAGTTCCGCTTCTCCTTGATAGTTCCGGTTATATTGCGATTGTGAGGATTCGTTCGACTACGTTGGTTCGACTACTTCATGGACTCGTTCTTCTTCCTAGCGGGATTTCAGGCAAGATGACCGTCACCTTGGATCTCATTACTATCATTGCTATGCTAGTTTCTTCGTTCTATCGCTATGTTGCGCTACCTATCACTTGTCCTTCAAGCCTCCAAAATTACCATGTCAGACTCTAACCTTTTCACCTTTCCTAGCAAACCGTTGCTTGGCTATGTTATCGCTTTGCTCAGCCGCTCTTATAGCGTTGTTAGTTGCACGTGAAGTTGAAGATTGCTATAGGATGGACAGGATTATGTTGGGATATCACAATATCTCTTATTTAATTAATGCATCTATATACTTGGTAAAGGGTGGAAGGCTTGGCCTTATGCCTGGTGTTTTGTTCCACTCTTGCCGCTCTAGTTTCCGTCATACCGGTGTTATGTTCCTTGATTTTGCATTCCTTACACGGTTGGGTGATTTATGGGACCCCTGTCACACCCTAATTTTCAGGCCACAACACTTAAGCTAATAAATCATGATAAAATGTGGTTTGACAAAAACTTTTGGGTGTTTTGTCTTTGCTTTGATTGAATGTTTGACTGCTGTTTGCAAGTGCTCTAAAAATCAAATAAATCCTCCAACTCTTATACTTCATCCCCTTGCTCCAAACTTCTGCCCAATGACCATACCATGTGTATAGAAAAGTATAGTATTTTCTTACAAAAATAATTTGGCCATATAGTATTTTCAAAAAAATAGTTTTCCAAAAACCCCTGAATTGAGATTTGCACTGCAAGTACTTGATTTAAGGTGTGAAAAATCTTTCAAAAAATATATTTGACTCCTATCAGATATAGGATACCTAGAAACCACAAAAATGTAATTTTAAAAATTATTTTCCTATTTTATTTAAAAGTTTTTTCTTAAGGCCAAAAATGGTCTTTAATAGGGAAAAATTGTTTTATTGTTTCAAAAATATTTGAAAAAAATCAGGGAAACTCAGTGGACATATATATTCCATATATAAGAGTTTCCACACATGGTAATGTTCAAAATATTGGACAAAACCTCCCAAAATCATTTCTTCCCATTTCAAGGATTTGAAATATTTCTACAGGAAATATTTTCATAAAAATCCAAGGAAAATCCAGCAAGTCAAAAATGCATATTGTGATCACCCTGCAAAGCCTCATCTCAATTAAGGTCACTTTAGTTCACCAAAAAGCCCCAAAACCCTCTCTGACCAGAATCAAATTTGAACAACTTTGTACTACCAAATTTCTCTGCTTGACCCCAACTTTTGTGAGCATGTTCACATGACCAAATGAGGCCACTACACCAAGTGGTTCATCAAGGGGAAGTGATTTGCTCAACTAGATCTACAGAAGTTCATTTCTGCTAATTTCTAGGGTTTAGAAAAGTTGCATTGGCAACTTTGCCCAAATAATCTCTAAATTGGTGGAAGGCTCTAATTATATGTGTCATTTCACCCTGTGGAGTTTCATGACAAAAGGAAATCATCTACTTGCCCAAACCATTATCAAACACCTTCTGGCACTTTACCAAAATGCCACTTTTGACCTCTTCCACTAATCTCCATGGCCTCAACTTTGTACCACAGCTGCTCCTGACCCTCTTCTACCCCCAGTAACCTCCCCCTGCCATTGCTCAATGATTGAGGGGTGAAACACCCCATTTACCTTCCTGGACAGCAGCTTCTCTCTCCCCCTCAACCTCCCTCCTCACTCAAGTGGCCACCCAGGGCATCCAAAGCCCCTCCCCTTTCTTTACTCCCTCCCAGACCTTCTGGACATGCTTGGGGGCGCCCACATTGCATAGAAAATGGCCATGCCGGCCATTTGGGCGCTCTAGAGCACGCTACAGTGCGCTCCCGCACTATAGCCGCCCCCTGCCAACCGCCTCCGGCCACCTCGGGCCTCCCCAGCGTGTCTCACGAGGCCGCCTTGGTGTCTGGGACACGGCAAGCTATCGGCCCCCTCCTAAAACTCTCTCCTTCCCCCTCCACGACCTCACCCGAGCGCGTCCGTGGACGCTGCCCACGATGCTCCGCAGCCACGCCCATTTAAGCCACCCCAATTCTTTCTCTCGCCTCGGTTCGAACCTCCTCTCTCCCGTGCACCTCTCAGACACCCCCTCACTCCCCCTCATGCCCTCCTGCCCTCTCCCTGGCCACCATGTTCGCCATCGGCCTCCACTTTGCTCCGGCGAACCAGAGCCCCTCCCCCTCTCCTTCGACCTCCAGGAGAGCCTCCGCTAGGATACAAAGCTCCCCCGCTCTTCTCCACCTCGTCCCGTGCCTCATGGTGCTGGTGCCGCCAATGCCTGATGGGGCCGTCCGCCACGACCGTCGTCGGATGCGCTCCGGCCATCCCCTGCCGTCTCCGAGGGCTCCTCCAGACGCGCCTCTCCCTGGCGACCCCTCCGATGGTTGGAGCTTTTGGCCGGGGTGGCCTATGCCGCCGGGGGCAAGCATCGGCTGGCGCTCAACCGCGACCTCGATCCCCTCTTTCGCGGGTGCGGGAGGAAGGAGACGACCCTGCGGGTGAGCCCCGCGGGCCAGCGACTCAGCCGGCGGGCCCCGACGTTTAAGTGGAGGCGGGATCCAGGTTAACCATCTCCCCCGCAGAGTAGCGTACTATGCTAGTCCGCCTTTGGCGTGGCCCTCCTTAGCCGCGTGGCCATGCAGCTGGGCCGGCCCAATGCGCTGTGGCGCTATGCTGCGCTCGGTGCGCAGTATAGGTATAACCCCCCTTCCTTTGTCTTTTTCTTTTTCCAAAAACTTGTAAAATCTCCCAAATATTCATACTACCTCCAAATTTGATGTTTAAAATTTCTAGTAACTCATAAAATCATGGTCTATCTCATGGAGCAATGTTCTCATTTTCCCTGAAACTTTTTCTTCACAAACATTTATCAAATCTTGTTTTTCCATCTCTGTCATAAACTTTAGAAAATCATAGAGAGCTCATAATCGATCCAAATGCCATGATTCAAATTCCTAGATGCTTCTAGGTTCATAACTTAGTTTACGAACATTTTTTTAATACTTTCTGTACGACACAAAATAATGGGCCATTTCTTCATATTTTTCAACTTTGCAAATTCATAAGAAATTCATTTGAAATCCAAATCCAGTGAAACCAACTCCTAGATGCTTCTAAAATCATGATTTGTTAAATGGGTGCCTTTTCTCATTTTCCAAAAATATATTTCTATACACTTCTTGCAAATCCATAAACCCCTTGATTCCATCATATCAAAATGTTTAGAAATATCCACTGACCCAATTCCAATGAAACCACTCTGATTATTTTTCATATAACCAGAGATGTCCTAGAAAAGTCAAATTAATATTTTTAGAGCACTTTTATTTTCTGCCTTGTTGTGTTGCTTATTATGGTTGCTTTCGACGATAGTTGATGAAGTAGACGAAATGCTCGAAGTTGGACCAGAGATATTGAAGACCTCGAGGACTTTGTTAAAACAGGCAAGCAACCCTTTGACCATGATGAACCATTTTACATCATAATAGCATTTTCGTTGCTTCACTGAGGGCATGATATACCTTGAATGGCAACCTTGCTAGGCTTGCCTCCGTTGCATACTCCATTGATACTTGCATTGTTCATGACTCTACCCTTGCTAGAGTTATGTTGGTGGGTTGTAGAAATATGCTATAGTAGATGGCTACGCAAGGTGGGTTAGGGTTATGCATGGAAAGAAACAAGTGTGGTTTGACATACTTGTAAATACTTGCAAACAGCCCCAGTAGGTGCCACTGATGCCCCTGGGAGATGATGATGAACTAGGTCACTACATGGTGGAGAAGTAGTGTACCGAGGTTTGATAAAAGTGTTGTTTACAGAAACGGATTAGATTTAAGATTTGTCGACTGTCCCAACCTTACATGCGCAACCACTCTACCCTTGTATGGGAAAGGGCATTATTGATTACCTAGGCCGATACTAGCTTGGAGCCCGCATTACTAGTGACGGGGGAGAGTTGGTGCTCTCTCTCGGGACGGGGTCGTGCCAGGTAGGGCGGCCATGACTGTTTTCACAGGGCACCGGATACACCGTTGTGTCCCCTCTCGGATGCCACGATCTCGAGTGAGTCTCGTATGATGTACATCGTGAGGATACGGAACAATGAGTGGACTCCTTGTTAGTGTCGTCCAGGGAAAGATAGTCATCGGGTGCTTACCCCGAGTACTTGAGGTATCGCGGGTCGTGGATGACACGGAAGTTCCCCGAATCTTGTGGGTAAAGTGTGCAACCTCTGCAGAGTGTCAAACTATTCGAATAGCCATGTCCACGGTCAAGGACAGTTGGGTGGTGCTTCTTAGACCACGTCCATATGTTTCTGACAAACAACACAGTTTGGTAAATCTATTGACGCGATTCGTGAGGAAGTCACGATGAGCTTGAGCATGAGTTGTTCATAACTCTCTCTCGATGTTGATGTCTGTAACCTCCTGATACTTGTTGCAGACGCATTCATATCCTTGATAAATGTTGATCATACTTGCATGAGAAAAACTAGCTTTTCGCAAAAATGCCAATTTAGCAGTAGTGCCTTGCATAATTATTCTGTTATCACCCTTGGGTTGCTTGCGAGTACATTCAAAGTACTCATTGGCTTGCCACTGGTTATTTTATTGGCCAGGCATGAAAGAACATGATATGATGTAGAATACTTCGGTGACGAACATGCGAGCTAGGACGCTTCCCAGTCAGAATGCCTGTAGGGTTAAGGCATATGGCATGGGTCCAAGTTATCGACAAAGATTTCCGCTGCGATGATACACTCAAGACTTGACCATAATGGTCCTACTTGTGTAAAACGAAATGTATGGATGTAATACTCTTGTTATTCAGCTTCTGTGTGTTCAGTGAGCATTGATCTCTGGGATCACTATACACGTGCATTCGGTGATCTCGACTTATGAGTCGGGGTCCCCACAGAGCTAGTATCAGAGCCATCCTAACTGTAGGAAGCATTAGTTAGCATGGTCGTTAGTTAGGGTAAAATATTTCCAAAACTACTACTAGTTTTCAAAACTATCTATACTTCTCTTCCCTTCTCAGTTTTTCGAAAACTATGGTATACTTTCCTTGTTGATCTCTTCCCCTTCAAAACCTTTGGTCGCTAGAACCCTTATGCCCCTAACCACTGGATTCCTTGTAATCCTCGAGGATAATCTAGAAGGAAGATGCATTGCCAGACATTGACCCACACCTCCCGAACACAAGATTGGCGACACCACAACAAGATGATACCAACAGAAGATACATCCTCGAGGAATGAGGACATGAAGACCCAGGAGATGGTGACACCCTTGACACTGCCCCAAGATGATGAAACCCTAGCCTACGATGGTCAGGGCATAGGATAGGCAAGATCATGATATACATCGCTAATAGAGTAACCCTGTCACTACCGTTGTTGTATCGGCAACCACCGGTGGATGAGAACCTAGCCATTTGGTCCGCCTCACTATAGTGAGCAGGAAAACGGTTCTCTTCGTCCCCCGCTCTTGGTATCGATGTTGTGATCAACGTAACTGATAGGTTGGACCTCTATTATGCCTTGTTAATGTCATTGCATAAATGATTGCTTACCCGAAACCCTTGACGCCTTAAAAGGCAAAAGGGATCGTCATGATTAAGAAGACAACAGAAGACCGAGTTAATGCCAGCTACGAGGAGCCACCTTCACCCCATCACTTCAACAGGTGAGATGTTGTTGAAGACTCTTCAGGCTCAACCCAGATCATTTCATCGAACAACTACAAGAGACGTAGCAACACCTGAGGAAAACTCAGAAGATTGCACGAGGCACAAGGCACGACTACTGAGTCCGAGAACCCCTAGGGTAGGATGAGTCATGTACCCCCTATGCGCAATCGAGTCCGTATGATGGTTCGAATAGAACCATGATTGTGTGTTGCTTATTTGTATTTGTTTGTGTTTTGATATCAGTCACCCTTTCTGCCCTAGGCAACAAGTACGTGACTATATCACCTCCCTTATCTTAATGCTTGTGTTTGACCCTTTCGGCACTTGTTGTTTGCACTTGCACTATAGAACCCCCTTTAGGAATTCCCCTCCTCTATGCTACTTCTCCCTGTCATCTCTCTCATCAACTGAAGGCTAGCAAGACAAGGTACACCAAGGGTTCTATTTTGGAACCAACTAGCACTGAGGACTTTTGCTACAACCTCCATGACCGAGTGCTACCCTGTAGAGTTAAGTTTAACCCTCCATATTAGAAACCCATCCCTAGACCCTTCGAGACTTCACGAGATACCCCAGCTCGGGTCCTTAACCATGTGCTTAACCCACAGAAATTGCAAGCGGACCAGTTAAGCCTCTGTAACCTTGCACAACACTGGATTCATTATGGAACTAGTGGACATAGTGAACGAGCACATTGTCATCCTAAGATAGCACCAAAACTGACGATGCCATAGGAGGAACCAAATTGAGGATATAGGAATAGAGGACAAATGACTTGATGAGTTTATATTGAAGACCTTGAGGAATTATCTGAGACTCTTTGGTGGATCATAAGGCTTTCATGTTGGTAGATGAACTTGATGGGATCATGTCAATAGAGAAGCATAGCTTTCATTACCCCCTGAGTAAATTGGATTCATAGGACAATTATGATCGCAAGCTGAAACTCCTGGAAGTATAAGGTTTTGACTTAGCCAAGGGGATGTTCATGGAAGATGGTAAGCATTACGATAATGACTTGGGGTAGACATGTAGGAATTCTCGTTGGACATGAGATTTGGATTTAAGTAGGTGATTCTAGTTGAGAATAGATGCTGAGTATATCTACATGGTTCGGAGTAAATTGGATTTATACTGATGATCTTGATCATGATACCATGTTTCTCGATGGACAATAAACTAGGAGATTGGAATTGATGTAAGGATCTATATAAGCTTGAGGATTCGAAGTCCCTTGACCCTGACAATGGAAATTGGTGGACTGACTATAGTAAGGTTAGCCCTTTCAAGCATATGGGGGGTTATAGGACATTAGAAGATCATGTGGAACACCATAGACATTGGATTCATAGAATTAATGGATTATGTAGTGATTAATGGAAGTTAACAGATTGTTTGAGTTGATTCATAGGAAGGAAACAAGATTTTGGAGTGGCATACGATGTGTCTCCTTAGAATAGAGATGCACTAAGATGGACCTTGGAAGAATAGGAGGAGCACTTGGATTGTCCTGTTTCATTCCAGCTTGGAAGCTTGTATGCTCTACCCATGGATTTTTAGGGGTAGCCATACATATGAGTTTGGGGATCGTAGACATATAGGATTTTATTAGACCTCCCCTCGGGAGTCATGAGCATATGGATTACATGAGTGGTGATTGGAGTTGACCTATACGAGATGATGCTCTCGGTGGTATAAGGTTATTTGTTTGAAGGACTAGGTAAACTATTGGCATCTCAGAAATCGTGCTTAAAGATAAAATGATAAATGTTCACTCGCACACTAGAATCCTTGAAACCCTTAATCCCTACCAAGCCACAACATGGTCGGATCATGACCATGGGCTTGACTCTAGGTCGAGAAGACCTTGGCCAAAACTCAACCAAGACCACCACCAATACCCCATCCTACTTTATGTACCTCATGAACAAGTCCTCCTGGAATACTTAGACAAGTTAGTTGTCATCTTTCTTTGGCGACATACTTGTCTACCCAAAAACAAAAGAAGAGTCGTTCAGCTAGATAGAAGACAATTGAAGGCCGCGATGTCAAGAAGGAAGAACTACACCAACCACCATCGTCAAGAAGTAAACCTCCGCCTTGAAGACCAGGTGTACCTGCAAGCCACTTCTCTCGGAGGAACTAAGCATTTCCATGACAAGGAAACCCACACCAAGATTCATCGGCCCTCTTCGAGATCACTCCAAGATTTAACAACCCCCTCTGAGATCACTATGATATGAAGAGAAGACAGTTACCACCTGGAGTTGCCACCTGAGATACCCACTATGCACAACATTTTCCCACACAACACAACCTCGGGAGTGTTTCCAACTTCCTAACTAGCCCGACCTCTACAAGGCATCGCTCACCTAGCCATCGATCCCCAGCCCAACCTGACCTACGCGAAAAACCCCTTAGCAACCTGGATCAAGCAGAACATCATACATAAAGACACACCATTAAGTACTTCAAGCTCAAAGGAGCACCACTCGGAAGCAGAAGGATTATGAGGACGTGAAGACTACCCCAGATCCAAGCTTCCGTACTCCTTTCCGCACCTAGTCTGGGAATCTCGGGGACGAGATTCTTGTAAGGGGGGTAGGTCTGTCACACCCTAATTTTCAGGCCACAACACTTAAGCTAATAAATCATGATAAAATGTGGTTTGACAGAAACTTTTGGGTGTTTTGTCTTTGCTTTGATTGAAAGTTTGACTGCTGTTTGCAAGTGCTCTAAAAATCAAATAAATCCTCCAACTCTTATACTTCATCCCCTTGCTCCAAACTTCTGCCCAATGACCATACCATGTGTATAGAACAGTATAGTATTTTCTTACAAAAATAATTTGGCCAAATAGTATTTTCAAAAAAAATAGTTTTCCAAAAACCCCTGAATTGAGATTTGCACTGCAAGTACTTGATTTAAGGTGTGAAAAATCTTTCAAAAAATATATTTGACTCCTATTAGATATAGGATACCCAGAAACCACAAAAATATAATTTTAAAAGTTATTTTCCTATTTTATTTAAAAGCTTTTTCTTAAGGCTAGAAATGGTCTTTAATAGGGAAAAATTATTTTATTGTTTCAAAAATATTTGACAAAAATCAGGGAAACTCAGTGGACATATATTTTCCATATATAAGAGTTTCAACACATGGTCATGTTCACAATATTGGACAAAACCTCCCAAAACCATTTCTGCCCATTTCAAGGATTTGAAATATTTCTACAGGAAATATTTTCATAAAAATCCAAGGAAAATCCAGCAAGTCAAAAATGCATATTATGATCACCTTGCAAAGCCTCATCTCAATTAAGGTCAATTTGGTTCACCAAAGAGCCCCAAAACCCTCTATGACCAGAATCAAATTTGAACAACTTTGTACTACCAAATTTCTCTCCTTGACCCCAACTTTTGTGAGCATGTTCACATGACCAAATGAGGCCACTACACCAAGTGCTTCATCAAGGGGAAGTGATTTGCTCAACTAGATCTATAGAAGTTCATTTCTGCTTATTTCTAGGGTTTACAAAAGTTGCATTGGCAACTTTGCCCAAATAATCTCTACATTGGTGGAAGGCCCTAATTATATGTGTCATTTCACCTTGTGGAGTCTCATGACAAATGGAAATCATCTACTTGCCCAAACCATTATCAAACACCTTCTGGCACTTTACCAAAATGCCACTTTTGACCTCTTCCACTAATCTCCATGGGCTCAACTTTGTACCACAGCTGCTCCTGACCCTCTTCTACCCCCCAGTAACCTCCCCCTGGCCATTGCTCAATGATTGAGGGGTGAAACACCCCATTTACCTTCCTGGACAGCAGCTTCTCTCTCTCCCTCAACCTCCCTCCCCACTCCAGTGGCCACCCAGGGCATCCAAAGCCCCTCCCCTTTCTTTACTCCCTCCCAGACCTTCTGGACATGCTTGGGGCGCCCACATTGCATAGAAAATGGCCATGCCGGCCATTTGGGCGCTCTGGAGCACGCTATAGCGCGCACCCGCACTGTAGCCGCCCCCTGCCAACCGCCTCCGGCCACCTCGGGCCACCCCAGCGTGTCTCACGAGGCCGCCTCGGCGTCTGGGACACGGCAAGCTGCCGGCCCCCTACTAAAACTCTCTCCTCCCCCCTCCATGACCTCACCCGAGCGTGTCCGTGGACGCTGCCCATGGTGCTCCGCGGCCACGCCCATTTAAGCCACCCCGACTCTTTCTCACACCTCGGTTCGAACCTCCTCTCTCCCGTGCACCTCTCAGACACACCCTCACTCCCCCTCTTGCCCTCTCCATGGCCACCATGTTCGTCATCGGCCTCCACTTTGCTCCGGCGAACCAGAGCCCCTCCCCCTCTCCTTCGACCTCCAGGAGAGCCTCCGCTAGGATACAGAGCTCCCCCGCTCTTCTCCGCCTCTTCCCGTGCCTCGTGGTGCCGGTGCCGCCAATGCCTGATGGGGCCGTCCGCCACGACCGTCGCCAGATGCGCTCCGGCCATCCCCTGCCATCTCCGTGGGCTCCCCCTGACGCGCCTCTCCCCGGCGACCCCTCCGGTGGCCGGAGCTTTTGGCCGGGGGTGGCCTATGCCGCCGGGGGCAAGCGCCGGCTGGCGCTCAACCGCGACCTCGATCCCCTCTGTCGCAGGCGCGGGAGGAAGGAGACGACCCTGCGGGTGGGCCCCGCGGGCCAGCGACTCAGCCGGCGGGCCTCGGCGTTTAAGTGGAGGTGGGATCCAGGTTAACCGTCTCCCCCGCAGAGAAGCATACTACGCTAGTCCGCCTTTGGCGTGGCCCTCCTTAGCTGCGTGGCCATGCACCTGGGCCGGCCCAATGCACTGTGGCGCTATGCTGCGCTCAGTGCGCAGTATAGGTATAACCCCCCTTCCTTTGTCTTTTTCTCTTTCCAGAAACTTGTAAAATCTCCCAAATATTCATATTACCTCTAAATTTGATGTTTCAAATTTCTAGTAACTCATAAAATCATGGTCTATCTCATGGAGCAATGTTCTCATTTTTCCAGAAAATTTTCTTCACAAACATTTATGAAATCTTGCTTTTCCATCTCTGTCATAAACTTTAGAAAATCACAGAGAGCTCATAATCGATCCAAATGCCATGATTCAAATTCCTAGATACTTCTAGGTTCATAACTTAGTTTATGAATATTTTTTTAATACTTTCTGTATGACACAAGATAATGGGCCATTTCTTCATATTTGTCAACTTTGCAAATTCATAAGAAATTCATTTGAAATCCAAATCCAGTGAAACCAACTCCTAGATGCTTCTAAAATCATGATTTGTTAAATGGGTGCCTTTGCTCATTTTCCAAAAATATATTTCTGTACACTTCTTACAAATCCATAAACCCCTTGATTCCATCATATCAAAATGTTTAGAAATATCCACTGACCCAATTCCAATGAAACCAGTCTGGTTATTTTACATATAACCAGAGATGTCCTAGAAAAGTCAAATTAATATTTTTAGAGCACTTTTATTTTCCGCCTTGTTGTGTTGCTTATTATGGTTGCTTTCGATGATAGTTGACGAAGTAGACGAAATGCTCGGAGTTGGACCAGAGATATTGAAGACCTCGAAGACTTTGTTAAAACAGGCAAGCAGCCCTTTGACCATGATGAACCATTTTACATCATAATAGCATTTTTGTTGCTTCACTGAGGGCATGATATACCTTGAATGGCAACCTTGCTAGGCTTGCCTCCGTTGCATACTCCATTGATACTTGCATTGTTCATGACTCTACCCTTGCTAGAGGTGTGTTGGTGGGTTGTAGAAATATGCTATAGTAGATGGCTACGCAAGGTGGGTCAGGGTTATGCATGGAAAGAAACAAGTGTGGTTTAACATACTTGCAAATACTTGCAAACAGCCCCAATGGGTGCCACTAATGCCCCTGGGAGATGATGATGAACTAGGTCACTACTTGGTGGAGAAGTAGTGTACCGAGGTTTGATAAAAGTGTTGTTTACAGAAACGGATTAGATTTAAGATTTGTCGACTGTCCCAACCTTACATGCGCAACCACTCTACCCTTGTATGGGAAAGGGCATTATTGATTACCTAGGCCGATACTAGCTTGGAGCCTGCATTACTAGTGACGGGGGAGAGTTGGTTCTCTCTCTCGGGACGGGGTCGTGCCAGGTAGGGCGGCCATGACTGTTTTCACAAGGCACCGGATACACCGTTGTGTCCCCTCTCAGATGTCATGATCTCGAGTGAGTCTCGTATGATGTACATCGTGAGGATACGGAACAACGAGTGGACTCCTTGTTAGTGTCGTCTAGGGAAAGATAGTGATCTGGTGCTTACCCCGGGTACTTGAGGTATCGCGGGTCGTGGATGACACGGAAGTTCCCCGAATCTTGTGGGTAAAGTGTGCAACCTCTGCAGAGTGTCAAACTATTCGAATAGCCGTGTCCACGGTCAAGGACAATTGGGTGGTGCTGCTTAGACTACGTCCATATGTTTCTGACAAACAACACGTCCATATGTTTCCATACGTCCATATGTTTCTGACAAACAACGTGATTCGTGAGGAAGTCACGATGAGCTTGAGCATGAGTTGTTCATAACTCTCTCTCGATGTTGATGTCTGTAACCCCCTGATACTTGTTGTAGACGCATTCATATCCTTGATAAATGTTGATCATACTTGCATGAGAAAAACTAGCTTTCCGCGAAAATGCCAATTTAGCTGTAGTGCCTTGCATAATTATTCTGTTATCACCCTTGGGTTGCTTGCGAGTACATTCAAAGTACTCATTGTCTTGCCACTGGTTATTTTATTGGCCAGGCATGAAAGAACATGATATGATGAAGAATACTTCGGTGACGAACATGCGAGCTAGGACGCTTCCCAGTCAGAATGCCTGTAGGGTTAAGGCATATGGCATGGGTCCAAGTTATCGACAAAGATTTCCGCTGCGATGATACACTCAAGACTTGACCATAATGGTCCTACTTGTGTAAAACGGTATGTATGGATATAAGACTCTTTTTATTCAGCTTCTGTGTGTTCAATGAGCATTGATCTCTGGGATCATTGTACACGTGCATTCGGTGATCTCGACTTATGAGTCGGGTCCCCACAACCCCCTTGACAGTTCGCTTTGAATAAAACTCCTCCAGCAAGGCCCAACCTTGGTTTTACCATTTGCCTCACCTAAGCCTTTTTCCCTTGTGTTTCTAGAGCCCGAGGGTCATCTTTATTTACCCCCCTGGGGCCAGTGCTCCTCTGGGTGCTGGCCCAATCTGGGCGATGTCCAGCGCCCCCTGGGCAACCAGGGTCTATGCCAACCCGACGCTTGCCCATCCGGTGTGCCCTGAGAACGAGATATGTGCAGCTCCTATCGGGAATTGTCGGCACATCGGGCGGCTTTGCTGGTCTTGTTTTACCATTGTCGAAATGTCTTGTAAACCGGGATTCCGAGTTTGATCGAGTCTTCCTGGGAGAAGGAATATCCTTCGTTGACCGTGAGAGCTTGTGATGGGCTAAGTTGGGACACCCCTGTAGGGTATAAACTTTCGAGAGCCGTGCCCGCAGTTATGTGGCAGATGTGAATTTGTTAACGTCCGGTTGTAGATAACTTGACACCAGATTCGAATTAAAAAGCATCAACCGCGTGTGTAGCCGTGATGGTCTCTTTTCGGCGGAGCCCGAGAAGTGAACACGGTTTTTGGGTTATGTTTAACGTAAGTAGGAGTTTAGGATCACTTCTTGATCATTGCTAGCTTCACGATCGTTCCATTTGCTTCTATTCTCGCCCTTATTTGCGTATGTTAGCCACCATATATGCTTAGTCGCTGCTGCAACCTCACCACTCTACCCCTTCCTTACCCATTAAGCTTTGCTAGTCTTGATACCCATGGTAATGGGGTTGCTGAGTCCTCGTGGCTCACAGTTTACTACAATAACAGTTGCAGGTACAGGTATGCGATGATCATGACGCAAGAGCGATGTTTACTTATTTTGGAGTCCTTCTGCTTCTTCTTCGATCAGGGGATAGGTTCCATGTCGGCAGCCTGGGCTAGCAGGGTGGATGTCGTTTGAGTTTCTGTTTGTGTTTCATCTGTAGTCGGATGATGCTCTTATGTATTGTGATGTTGTATTCGTGTGGCATTCTATGCCTCTTGTATGTATCCCCAACTATTATGTAATGGTACGATGTAATGATATCCACCTTGCAAAAGCGTCTCCAATATGCGCTTCTATCCTTGGTGGGACCTTCGAGTTCCTTTAGGATAGGGTCACATATTGGGCGTGACATTGGCATAGGCAAGTAAGATGCGAATGGACTCAAGTCTAGCAACGGGGGCATAAGTCTCACCATAGTCCATACCTTCGACTTGAGAGTTGCCTTGAGCAACGAGACGAGCCTTATTGCGTACAACTTGCCCATCTTCATTCTGCTTGTTCCAAAACACCCATTTGGTTCTAATGACATTGTGCTTCTCATCGGGCGTCTCAACCAACGTCCACACTTGGTTCCTCTCAAAGTTGTGTAGCTCTTCGTGCATGGCATTTATCCAATCCGGATCTTCCAATGCTTCTTCAACCTTCATAGGTTCAATGCTAGAAATAAATGAGTAATATTCACAAAAGTTAGCTAAAAGAGATTTAGAGCAATTAATTCTCCCGGTTTGAATGTTAGATTTGTTCGACGGGATGATCTCTTGAGACTCTTGCTCGAACTCGTGAGAGCTTTTGTTTTGGTCGGGGTGGAACATCCTCTTCATTGTCTTGTTCTTCTTCTTGTCTTCCTTCATTGTTGTTGGCGTTGCTGTTCTCCTGTGGAGGTGGAGAAGGAGGTCGTCGAGGTTCATCTTGTTGTACATCCTTGTTTTCATCGTCTTGATGTTTCCCACTCGTGGATGCCTCCAAGTCAACTTGTGGTTCACCTTGGCTTGAAGTTGAGGCTTCCACTTGGACGAATGAGGTACTCTCCTTCACCTTCGTCGGCTGAATCTTGCCTGTAGACAAGGTTTGGACTGCTTTCGAAGGATCTTTGTCACCTACATCACTTGGCAATTGCTCTACTTGCGAGCCATTAGATTCATCAAACTTCACGTCTACCATCTCTTCAATCTTTCAGGTGAAATTGTTGTAGACATGGTAAGTGTGAGAGTTTGAGCCATAACCGAGTAGGAAACCTTCATGAGACTTAGGAGCAAATTTCTAACGACGATGCTTATCAAGAATGTAACACTTTGAGCCGAATACTCGAAAGTATCTAACTTGGGGTTTGTTACCGGTGAGAAGCTCATATGTCGTCTTGCCGAGTAGCTTGTGAAGCTATAGACGATTCGTTGCATGGCAAGCTGTCTCAGCCGCTTCCGCCCAAAAGTGTTTTGGCGTCTTGTATTCACTTCAAATTGATTTTAGGCCTACCTAGCGAAGTTTTTGAAGATCTTTCGGACCTGCGATTTATCATCGAGAGAGAACACCCACGTAAATCTTGAAAACTCATCAACAATCACTAGTCCAAACGAGTTACCACCGAGACTCTTGTAGGCGTTGGGACCGAAAAGGTCCATGTGAAGTAGCTGGAGCGGTCTCCTCCTGGTCATGATGTTCTTCACGGGGTGGATTCTTCCAACCTATTTTCCTTCTTGGCAAGCGCTGCAAAGTCTATCCTTGTCAAATATGATATCTTTAACACCAAGGATATGATCACCTTTAATAAGCTTGTCAAGGTTTCGCATGCCCACATGACCTAACCGTCTATACCACAACCAGCCTTTGGAAGATTTAGCAATTAAGCAAGTTCTAGGTTGATCCTTTTTAGTGAAATCAACAATGTAGAGATCACCTCTACGTATGCTGGTAAAGACCATTTTATGATTATCTCTTTGAAATACTTGGCAATCTACATCAGTAAATAGGACATTGAATCCAAAGTAAGCTATTCTAGATACAGAAAGTAGATTATAGCCAAGAGATTCAACGAGCATAACATTTTGTATGGAGCTATCGTGTGAGATGGCCACCTTCCCGAGGCCAACCACCTTACCCTTTGAGTTATCACCAAAAGTGACATACTTTCGAGGGCCGTCGTTTTCAGCAAGCTAATGAAACATATCTTTGCCTCCGGTCATGTGATCAGTACATCCACTATCAAGGACCCATTCCTTTCCTCCAGCCATGTAGTCGCAAAGGTTAGGCATAAGACCAAATTGTCTCATAGACTCTTCAAGATCAAAGTAATTATCATCATCCTCATCATAGTATCCATGTTCAACATCATCTTGCAAATGATCATTTCCTAGAGAGAGTGATTCATTAGATATATGATTTTGACAATGTTCATCTCTATGAATTCTAATAGCTTCGAAAATAATATTGCTAATGATTCCAACATCTCCTTTGTCATGCATAAGATTGGTAACCTTAGATAAACTATCTCCAAACTTAGGATCATTGGGATTCATCTTATTCAAAGCAATAGACTTGTGAATAATCTCATCTAAGTTTTTCAAGGAATAGTCTGGAAATCATTCCTCAAGAAATCACCATATAGTATAAGCATAATCAAGAGTTGGCAAGTGACCAATCAAATTTCGAGGCAAACTTCTAGTGATAAGATTGATAGTTCTAAGATTGTGAATCATGTCAAGAGACTCATCATGGGTACGATGAAAGGGACCAACAAGGGGTTTACAAGGAGTAGTAGTGTACTTGTTCAAGTTATATTCATGAAAAATTCCAAGAATCTCATTTTTTCACTCACTAAAGAACTCTCCAGCAAGCATAGGCACTATACGTCTAAGACTCCCCAACGTAGACTCATCCATTTTCCTCCAATGGTGATTAAACCAAAGCAATGGAGACCAAAGCTCTAATACCAATTGAAAGGATCGAAGAGGTGTCTAGAGGTGGGTGATTAGACCCTCAACAAATAAAGGTGGCAGTTTTTAAGTTTTTCAAGTTGAGGTGGTGGATTAACACAATTCAAGCATACACAATGCAATTCAAGCAAGCATGCAAAGAGTATATGAGTAGCGGAAAGTAAAGCATGCAACTTGCAAGAAAGTAAAGGGATGGGATTGAAGTGTGCAAACGCAATTGGAGACACAGAGATTTTTGGCATGGTTCCGATAGGTGGTGCTATCGTACATCCACATTGGTGGAGACTTCAACCCACGAAGGGTAACGGTTGCGCGAGTCCACGGAGGGCTCCACCCACGAAGGGTCCATGAATAAGCAACCTTGTCTATCCCACCATGGCGATCGACCACGAAGGACTTGCCTCACTAGGGTAGATCTTCACGAAGTAGGCGATCTCCTTGGCCTTACAAACTCCTTGGTTCAACTCCACAATCTTGACGGAGGCTCCTAAGTGACACCTAAACAATCTAGGAGACACCACTATCCAAAAGGTAATAGATGGTGTGTTGATGATGAACTCCTTGCTCTTGTGCTTCATATGATGGTCTCCCCAACACTCAACTCTCTCTCATAGGATTTGGATTTGGTGGAAAGAAGATTTGAGTGGAAAGCAACTTGGGGAAGGCTAGATATCAAGATTCATATGGTAGGAATGGAATATCTTGGTCTCAACACAAGTGTAGGTGGTTCTCTCTCAGAAAATGTATGTTGGAAGTGTAGGCATGTTCTGATGGCTCTCTCCACGAATGAAGAGTGGGAGGAGGGGTATATATAGCCTCCACACAAAATCTAACCGTTACACACAATTTACCAATCTCGGTGGGACCGAATTGAGAAACTCGGTCGGACCGATTCAGTAAATGATGTGACCGTTAGGATTTTTGGTGGGACCGACATGCAACTCGGTAGGACCGATATGATTAGGGTTAGGGCATAACATAATCTCGAGAGACCGATTACACAAACTCGGTGGGACCGATTACTAAAACTCGGTGGGACCAATTTTGGTAATAAGCAAACTAAGTATTGGTCAAGCAAACTCAGTGGGACGGACTGAACAAACTTGGTTAGACCGAAAATGTTGCAATAGATCATGGGGAATTTGCAAGCCCATCTCGGTGAGACCGAGATCCCATCGGTGAGACCGAACTGATTAGTGTTTGGCGGTGGCTGTACCAGATGAAACTCGGCGGTGTCAGATAGATCAAATCAATGGGGACGAGTTTAACATTTAGGTTTAGGACGTATGTGGATGTGAGAAAGGGGCTGAGGGTTTTGGAGCATATCACTAAGCAATTTGAGCAAGCAAGCCATTAAGCAACACCTCATCCCCTTTCAATAGTATTGGCTTTCCTATGGACTCAATGTGATGTTGGATCACTTAAATGAAAATGTAGAGTCTTGAGCTTTTGCCAATATTTGTCCTTAGCATCTTGAAGGGTTTCCACATCCTATTGTCCGTGTCCATGCCACTCCGGTGTTGAACTTATCTGAAATGTACTAGGTAGAAGTATTAGTCCAACAAAAGATATGTTGACATTAATTACCAAAATCACCCAGGGAGCACTTGTGCTTTCATGAGTTTAGCATAGAGGGGGAACAGGTCCGATCACATCCACTTAGAAGAAAAACAACTTGAAAAATTAGCAATAAGTGAATGTTTTTGAGGACATGATATATATATATATAAATATATATAGGCAATAAAGAACACCAGTTGAAGAAATTGCAAAGTTGAAGAATTTGCAAAAATAAGGAAAAACTCAAATTGAAGATTTTCAAATTTTGTTGGTGGCGTGACCCACACCGTACGATGATTTCAGACGCCGCGTACAATTGTTGTAGGGCCCTTAGAATCAAATTCATCATAAATTTCTTCACACTTAGAGGGTTAATCTTCATTTATTGAACACAAATGTTACTTCGTGTGTTGCACATCTAAGTCATCAATTTTGCATAAGTGTTAGGATGCGTGTCCTTTCAAAGAACATTCGAAGATTCTAAGATATTTAGCTCACACAGCAACTTGCTAAATCTCTTCTCGTCCAAGGGCTTTGTGAATATATCTGTCAGCTGATCTTCAGTCTTCACGTGGTCAATGGTGATGTCGCCCTTCAACACATGATCTCGAAGAAAATGATGACGAATCTGGATGTGCTTTGTGTTCGAGTGCTGAATGGAGTTATGGGCAATCTTGAAGGCACTCTCGTTGTCGCAGTAGAGTGGCACCATATTGATGCCATAGTCCTTAAGGGTTTGCTTCATCCATACCAATTGAGCACAACAAGATACAGCAGCAAGGTACTCAGCTTCAGCAGTAGAGTGATATGCAGTTCTGCTTCTTCGAGGACCAACATACTAAGGATCATCCGAGGAAATGGCATGTGCCTAACGTTGACTTCCGATCCACCCGATCGCCAGCATAGTCAGAGTCAGAATATCCAATGAGATCAAAAACCGAGCCCTTGGGACACCATAATCCAAGTGTTGGAGTGTGAGCTCGATATGGAAGAATATGTTTCACAACCTTATGGTGTGATTCCTTCAGTGTAGCTTGAAAATGGGCACACATGCAAACACTAAGCATAATATCTGGCCTAGATGCACATAGATACAATAAAGAGCCAATCATGGAGTGGTATACCTTTTGATCGAAGTCTTTACCATTTTCATTGGTGCATAGATGGCCATTTGTTGGCATAGGGATTTTGACGCCTTTGCAATCTTGGATGCCGAATTTCCTCAGCACGTCCTTGAGGTATTTTTCTTGAGATATGGAGATGCCATTGACGAAATTGAAGACCTAAGAAGAATTTTAATTCTACCATCACAGAAATTTGATATTCCTCACTCATCATATAGGCAAATTCATCACTGTAACGTTGGTTAGTACAGCCAAAGATAAAATCATCAACATATATTTGGCCCACAAATAATTCATCATCATATGTCTTGATGAAAAGAGTTGGGTCAAGTGAATCGGGTTTGAAGCCTTTCTTCATGAGGAATTCCTTCAGTGTATCATACCACGCCTGAGGGGCCTGCTTGAGGCCATAGAGGGCCTTATTGAGTCTGAAGACTTTGTCAGGATGCTGAGGATCTTCAAAACCTGGTGGTTGAGCAACATATACTTCTTCCTCAAGCTTACCATTGAGGAATGCACTTTTCACATCCATTTGAGATAAGATGATATTATGATAGTTAGCATAACAAGCAATATGCGAATAGCCTCAAGTCTAGCAACAGGTGCAAAAGTTTCTTCAAAATCAATTTCTTCAACCTATGTGTATCCTTGAGCTACAAGACGAGTCTTGTTCCTCACCACTAGGCCACTTTCGCCTTGCTTGTTGCGATAGATCCACTTAGTACCGATGATATTGTGCTTGGGTGGGTCTGGTCGCTTGAAAAGTTCCCACACATTGTTGAGCTCAAATTGATGTAATTCCTCTTGCATCGCTTGAATCCACTCAGGCTCCAGAAATGCCTCATCAACTTTGCTGGGCTCTATGATAGAGACAAAAGTGAAGTGCCGACAAAAGTTAGACAAATGTGAAGCTTTTGAGCGTCTCAGAGGACGTGGTGCATTGATGTTGTTGATGATTCTCTCAATTTGCACTTCATTTGCAATGCGAAGATGAGCAGGTTGACGACTTTGAGTGGGCTCAGCATTTTCTTCATAGCCATTTTCCTCAGATGCACCAGCATGATTTTCTTCATGTTCTGGAATGACTTCTTCAGCAGATTCTTTCGTGGGTATGACATCCTCAGTAGCCTTGAACTTGATAGATTCCTCAGGACACCTTTCATGCAGCATAGGAGGTATGTGCTCTCTTTGCGAGCTGACAGTTTCATCAAACCACACATCTACAGTTTCAACAACCTTGTTGTGATAGGTGTTGAACACTCTCTAGGTGTGCGAGTCCTTTCCGTAACCAAGCATAAAACCATCATGTGCTTTTGGTGCAAATTTAGAATTGTGATGAGGATCTCTAATCCAACATGTAGCATCGAAGACTTTGAAATAACTCACATTGGGTTTCTTGTCAGTGAGGAGTTCATATGAGGTCTTCTTGAAGAATTTCTGAAGATATACCCAGTTGATGATGTGGCACGCAGTATCAATAGCCTCAGGCCAGAAGCGACGAGGCGTCTTGTATTCATCAAGCATAGTGCAAGCCATCTCAACAAGAGTCATGTTCTTGCACTCCACTACGCCATTCTGCTGAGGAGTGTATGGGGTAGATAACTCATGAGTAATACCAAGTTCATCAAGATAGTCATCAAGGCCAATATTCTTTAACTCGGTTCCATTGTCACTCCAGATATGCTTGATCTTCACGCAAAAATTCGTCGAGGCCCTTGAGGAAAATCGTTTCAAGACTTCCTGCACTTCAGTTTTGTACATAATGATATGCACCCAGGTGTAACGAGAATAATCATCAACAATAACAAATCCATATAGAGATGTTGCATTTGTTAGAGTGGCATAATGAGTAGGGCCAAAGAGATCCATGTAAAGCAATTCAAAAGGATGAGTGGTAGTCATGATAGTCTTTGAGGGGTGCTTGGCTCTTGTCATCTTTCTAGCCTCACAAGTCCCACAAATATGGACTTTGAGGAATTTGACACCCTCGATGCCAATGACGTGCTTCTTCTTCGCGAGTGTATGTAAGTTCCTGATGCCAGCATGACCTAGTCGTCGATGCCATAGCCAGCCTTTTGAAGATTTTACAAGTAGACATGTGGTAGGCTGTGGTCCTGCAGAGAAACTAACAATATACAAGTCTCCTCTCCTAAATCCTTCGAAGACTTTGGAATTGTCAGATTGCATGAGCACAATGCAGTGATATTTGCCAAAGACGACTACCATATCAAGATCACAAAGCATTGAGACAGACATGAGGTTGAATCCTAAGGACTCGACAAGCATGACTTTGTCCATGTGTCTATCCTTTGAGATCGCAACCCTACCTAGACCCAATACCTCGCATTTGCCTTTGTCAGCGTAGGTGATATGCTTCACATGTGATGGAGATAAAGCACTGTCCATCAATAAGTTCTTGTGACCAGTTATGTGATTTGTACATCCATTGTCGAGGACCCACTCAGTAGCTTTGGGTTGCTCATCCTGCAGATGAATTAGTGCATCTTACTAACTCATATACTTCATCACCGAAGAATATTACATCAAATTCATTAGATTGAATTTCATCAAGCAGTACAATAGATATAGTAGTATAAGGACGTGAGAAATGAGTAATTAATTTCTTCATGATTAGCTTGTGTCCTTTCAAGCAAATTCAGGTCTCCAACAAATTCTTCAGACATTCAAGTTCGTTTGGATACCTGACCCTGCACAAGAGATTAGTTATTTTCCTTCACCACCCACATATGGAGGGGTCGAAAAGAGTTCATCATCCTGCGAGCTCCATAAGAGAAAGGTGGCATTGAAGCTAGTGCACTTCGTTTTGTAGAAGAGGGGTTAGAATATGCATATGAATAAGCAGAGAAATTCTTCGAGGACTTATGAACATAATGATTTGAAGAATAATGCACATATTCATAGCCCTTAGATTTTCCCTGCGAAATAGAAGTGTTAGCACGATGATGTTCATATGAGGATTTGGATCCATGTGAGGAATTTGATCCATATGAGGAATTTGGTCCATGTGAGGACTTGGATCCATTAGAAGACTTTGGTCCATATGAAGAATTTGATCTGGGGTTCCTATTCTTCATAGGTGGTGTCATGAGGACATTCACGGATTCACCTGAAGACTTTTAAGGCACCTTTTGCTAACCCAGATTTTCTTCATAGGGGGACCGTTCCTGCAGTTAGTTCCAACATATGTAGCAAATACTTCACCATTCTGATTTTTGAACAATTTATAGTTGGAGTCAAATGACACATCAGATGAATATGAAGATTCACAAGAGCCAGATAAAGTTGATGGATCTACGGGAGGTCCTTTCGTAGCAACCCACGAGGTTTTGGGATACTGCTCAGGTTTCCATTAGGTCCCATCAGCATTGAGCTTCCTCTCAAAGGCAATACCCTCTTTCCTAGGGTTCCTGTTGAGGATCTATGTCGGTGTCAAAACCGGCGGATCTCGGGTAGGGGGTCCCGAACTATGCGTCTAGGCGGATGGTAACAGGAGACAAGGGACACGATGTTTTTACCCAGGTTCGGGCCCTCTCGATGGAGGTAAAACCCTACTCCTGCTTGATTAATATTGATGATATAGGTAGTACAAGAGTAGATCTACCACGAGATCAGAGAGGCTAAACCCTAGAAGCTAGCCTATGGTATGATTGTTGTTAGTCCTATGAACTTAAACCCTCCGGCTTATATAGGCACCGAAGAGGGTTAGGGTTACACAGAGTTGGTTACAATGGTATGAGATATACATATCTGTATCGCCAACCTTGCCTTCCACGCCAAGGAAAGTCCCATCCAGACACGGGACGAAGTCTTCAATCTTGTATCTTCATAGTCCAGGAGTCCGGCCAAAGGTGATAGTTCGGCTATCCGGACACCCACTAATCCAGGACTCCCTCAGTAGCCCATGAACCAGGCTTCAATGACGACGAGTCCGGCGTGCATATTGTCTTCGGCATTGCAAGGCGGGTTCCTCCTCCGAATACTTCACATAAGATTTTGAACACAAGGATAGTGTCCGGCTCTGCAAAATAAGTTCCACATACCACTATAGAGACAATAATATTTACAAAAATTCAATCTGCTGACGTATTCCATGGCGTGACACCACACCACGGCCAAGCCTTTATTCGAATCATTTTTATCGTCCCATCTCAGCGCGTTTAGCGAGGCGGTTTCCTTGGCACGTCTTGTCAAAGCAAAGATCGTGTCCCCTTATTCCGGGATTCTCATCAATACGGGCGTGGGTAACCCAACTGCGCCATTGATTATGGCGCTTGGGAGATAAGCGAGTTTTACCAGGCTGGTGGGGACGCATAGCTTCATCCGTCCATATAAGGGTATAAGGATCCACTTTTTCACACACGCCTTCTTCCTCCTTTGCTCATCCATTTCCGCGCACTCGAGCTCCAGCGCCCAAGTCCGCACATCTCGCCTCGACCTTCCCCAGCCATGGCCGGAGCGGGAGGCAAGTGGTTGGTCTCCTCCGTCACGGAGGAGCACATCAAAAAGTTGCGGAAGGCCGGATACTTGTCCTGCGACATCACGCCTCGGCTCCCCGAAAAGGGGCAGCTTATCCCCACCCCCAGGCCCCATGAGAGGGTGGTGTTCCTCACCCACTTCCTCCGCGGACTAGGTTTTCCACTTCACCCATTTGTCCGGGGGCTCATGTTCTACTACGGCCTGGATTTCCATGATATGGCCCCGAATTTCATCATCAACATCTCAGCATTCATCATCGTGTGCGAGGCCTTCCTCTGCATCCAGCCCCACTTCGGCTTATGGCTGAAGACCTTCAATGTCAAGCCGAAGGTAGTGGGCGGCCGCCAGGCGGAGTGCGGAGGTGCCATGGTGGGCAAGATGGCCAACGTCCTATGGCTCGAGGGCTCCTTCGTGGAGACCATAAAGGGGTGGCAATCGGGGTGGTTCTACATCACCGAGCCGCGTGACCCTGAATGGGCCGCGACCCCCGAATTCCGATCTGGCTTCCCTACACGGCTCACCTCTTGGAAAGAGACAGGCCTGACATGGGGTAATTCGGAAGAGTTGACTAGACTCCAAACCTGCATCCAAAACCTGGTGAACAAGAAGCTCAAGCTTGTCAACATAGTCCAGGTCATGCTCATCCGCCGGATCCTCCCGTGCTAACAACGGGCCTTCAACTTGTGGGAGTTTGATCTGGTACAGCACCAAACCTTGAGAAGGTTCTTCGACACTACGTACGAAGATGCCTGGAAGGTGCTGTTCAAGGGCGCCGAGGCTCCCCCATCCGCTACCGAAGATCGCGGATTCAGCTCGCAGCATCAAGCCAGCGAGGTAAGCTATTTTACCCTTTACAGGACACTTGTTTTTCATAGTTTGACTCTATGCGGGATCTAAACTCCCTTACCTTTGACAGTCCTGGCAAAAGACGTCCGGGCAGGTTAACTGTCCGGCTCCCTTACCAGAAGACCCAGCGGACGCCCGGTTAACGGAGCTGCTGGTTCCGGCACCTCACATGGTGCCGGAGAAGAAGGACAAGAAGAAGGCCACATGAACTCGAAGGAGTTCCCGGCGCCAGGTGTTGTCGGACTCATCGTCCGATGACATTGAGGCGGACTCCTCTCGCGAAGACGAGGAGGATGAAAACGAGGCCTCTCCCCAAGCGGGGGGAGAGAAGGAAAGGAAGGCCGCCCCAACTGGGGAGGCTAGAGGGTCGAAGAAGGGAAGGACCCTTCCTCCGGACTACTCCACCCACGCCGACGACGGTGAAGAGGAGTGGCCACCGAGGGCTAAGCCCCTGGCGAAATCGTAAGTGTCCAGATACCAGAATAACTCATGGCGTTTCATTTGTCGCACAGAATCTCCTAAAGCCGAATATAACCCTGCAGCCCGCCCAAGGACGGGCTCGACCCTTCAACGAGCGGCTCCCTGGATTCGTCGGACGTGAATAGCACCTCACTTCCGACTGCCTCCTCTCCTCGTGCTGCGGATGACGCTGAGGTGGGGTCCCAAAAGGCAACCTCCCGGACACCAGGAGGAGGTAGTCCAGGAGGCACCGCAAGGCAACCTCCCGGACTCCAGGCGCAAGGGGGATAAAACCCCAAAGGGCTCTAAGTCCGGCCCTGGGCCAGACTCCGCACCGAAACCTTCAGTGGTTCTGGAGTCCGGCAGGCGGCCCCTTTGTAAGAAGGGAGAGACTGCGACACCGGTGACCTCCATCCAACCGGAGGCATCAGATAATTTGCTGGAGGCGCTTAACTGCGCCTCCATCAACGAGGAGCACCGCACTGTTATGAGTGTGGTGATCCAGAAAGTTCAGTCCGCAAGAGCGGGCTGACTGAAGCCTGTGCCAGCCTTCTAACAGGCTTTGAGGTATGTGTTTAAGATATGTAAAAATATTACCGCATAGACAGTAGCCCATGATGCTTAGTTTGGTGTTCAGAAAAAAAGCTGAACTAAGGATCTAAAAAGATGTACGCAGGAGTCTAACATAAGTATGTCAATATGGGGAATGCAGGCTGCACGAATGACCTCTGTCGCATTGATTGCGGAGGTCAATGCATTGAAGAAGAGCCTCGAGCGGTCCGAGAATGAGCTCGGCCTCGCCAAAAAGCAGCTCGAGGACAAGGAAGGTAAGTAATACCTTATGGAAGTATATAAAAGATGTGGTTGCAAAAAATGACAGGAATAACGTGAGTATTCTAGGGGCCACGAACGTGGTGGTGACCCTGAAGGAAGCGGTGTCCAAGGCTGAAAGCAATGCGGCCACGGAGCGCACCGAGCGAGAGAAGCAGGAGGTGCGGGTGGCGGAGGTGCGGCAAGAGCTCCAGGCTCTCGTGGAAAAACACGAGAGTTTGCAGCGTGACTCAAAGAATCGAGAGTCCGAGCTCGCCTCGGCCCTTGAGAGCACCAAAGCCGCTAAGGCCGAAGCCCAAAAAGCCCTCCAGGAAATTGAAGCGATGAAGAAGATAGCGCGGGTAAGGCATTCTTTATGCAAAGCAGGCACCTGAAAGTGAATTACTTGTTACTTACCCGAATCCGGAGCTCTCTAGGAGCATTCGCAGATCTTCCCTGCAGTGTGTCCGATGCTGCCGCGTTCTACCGATCCGAGGAGGGGAGCTCGACGGAGAAGGTGTTCTGGTCTCAGTATGCTGAGGCCGGACACCCGGTGCCCTTGAGCGACCAGCTGAAGCAGCTGGTCGAGCTCCATAAGGTGACCGAATAGGCCATGAAGGGCCTCATAGTTCGGCTGTGGCCTAAGGAAGCCATGCCTGGGAGCTACTTCGGGCTGGTGAGGCGGCTGGTGGACGCCTGTCCATGGATTGAAGTCGTCAAGCGCTCCGTCTGCATCGAAGGTGCCCATAGGGCCCTTGCCCATGCTAAAGTGCACTGGGGCAAGATGGATGCTGAGAAGCTTGTGACGGACAGACCACCGCCGGGCATGGAGTATCGCAAGCCCGAGATGTATCGTGAGGGCGTCCTGAAGGGTGCCCGCCTTATAGCGGGTGAATGCTCCAAAGATGTAATTTTTGAGTAAACTCGCATTTGTTATCCTGTACGCTGAAAACTTGTTCATATGCGCTAAGCAACGCTTGTGAATTTAAAATATTACCTTCTGTGCAGCCGTTTATTAAATTTGAGAGATGGCGAGTCGTCGGCTTCTGCCCCCATGCCACGAGTGTTGGGGTGTTCGGGATAAACTTGAGCGCTCCTTTTCTCCTCCTTGTGTCCTTCGAGGGAGGCGCTCAACGTAACGAACGAGGCAACCGGACTATAATGCTTGAACACTCTCACTTAGCCATAGAATTCTATAATTTTAAATTTCGGTGAAGCCCCTAGTATTCGGAAGACCGAGTTCGGGGCGCTATCCACGCCTGGGCTGGACAAAGCCGACTCCTCGCTCTAAGTGGCATAAGTCTTTAGGGACTTGAAAACCTCTCAAACAGCTACCGGCTCTCGCCCTATCATGATGGTCAGTTTTAGCTTTCTCCACTGAGGTGCTTAACCCAGCTCAACCGGGGCACAATCGCAGTGGTTCTCCCAGCGCTACCTTAGCCGATATAACGGAACGTAAGGTACCAAAACATGGGAGCCGGGCAAACCCAACTATTGACCCAAGACATGATTCAGAGCCGATGCATATAATGCTATAAGTTCGGGGTGCCGCACTTGTGAAAGTGTTCGGGCTTATCACACCATATTTTGGGGTACTTAAGCCCCTGGTGTATTTGGCCGTACCAAAGGGTACGGATGCAACATGTCATAAGTGAACATATATAGATAGAAAAAGGAATGCAATAATAGGCAGAAGCTATGTATTGTTCATTCAAAAAAGGCTGCGGTAAAAGCGGGACGATACAAATGGTGCAATAAGCAAGGGACGGGACTATTTGACATGTCCCCCTCCAGGGGCGATCTGCGGGATGATATGTGAAACAAGTATACTGCTCGTTATAGAGACCACCTGGACACTCGACGTAGCTTTCTGCTTCCCTGGCTGTTGCATCGTGTGTTCGGCGATTCTACTGCTGGACAGGGTTTCTTGAGAACAGAGTCCTGAAAGTAAGAAAAAAAGAATGACACAATCGGGAGCCCCTGGTGTGGTTGAGTCGCATTCTGGGCCTGCCGTGGTCGTGCCCCTCCCCTATTCCCATGGTATTTCCATAGCGTAAATATGTACGCGTAGTACTAGTTTTGCAATTTCGCGAGGGCTGGGGTTGGGGCGCATTGCTACGCGTGCTCGGAACGTGCCAGGCGGTCTTGTTGTAGGTTACTCCGGGCGCGCTTGATGGTGTCCGGACGTTGAATAGCCGGACTCGAGAATTGCCTTGAGAGGTTGCTTTTTACTTCCGCCCCGAGGGCCGCCGTATGCTCCTCCGTTCGGAGAGAGCGTTCGGTGTTTCGTTGACTATAATGACTCCTCGTGGGCCTGGTATCTTGAGCTTGAGGTATGCGTAGTGCGGCACCGCATTGAACTTTGCAAATGTGGTTCGTCCAAGCAGTGCGTGATAGCCGCTGCGGAACGGGACTATGTCAAAGATTAATTCCTTGCTTCGGAAGTTATCTGGGGATCCGAAGACCACTTCAAGTGTAACTGAGCCTGTACAGTTGGCCTGTACACCTGGTATGACGCCTTTAAAGGTCGTTTTTGTGGGTTTAATCCTTGAGGGGCCTATGCCCATTTTGCGCACTGTATCCTGATAAAGCAGGTTCAGGCTGCTGCCGCCATCCATCAGGACTCTGGTGAGGTGAAATCCGTCAATGATTGGGTGTAGAACCAATGCAGCGAATCCGCCATGGCGGATGCTAGTGGGGTGGTCCCTTCGATCAAAAGTGATCGGGCAGGAGGACCACGGATTGAACTTTGGGGCGACTGGCTCCATCGCATATACGTCCCTTAGTGCATGCTTCCGCTCCCTTTTGGGTATGTGGGTTGCGTATATCATGTTCACCGTCCGCACGTGTGGGGGGAAGCCCTTCTGTCCTCTATTGTTCGGCGGCCGGGGCTCCTCCTCATCATCACTATGCAGCCCCTTGTCATTGTTTTCGGCATTTAACTTGCCTGCCTGCTAGAACACCCAACAATCCCTGTTGGTGTGGTTGGCTGGTTTTTCGGGGGTGCCGTGTATCTGGCATGAGCGATCGAGTATTCGGTCAAAATTGGACGGGACCGGATTATTTCTTTTCGAATGGCTTTTTCCGCTGACCGGCTTTAGAGCCTCTGAATCCGGCATTGACTGTCGTATCCTCAGCATTATCATTGTTAATGCGGCGCTTGTGCTTGTTGCGACGCGACCTGCCACTGCTGTCCTTGGTATCCAAATTACCAGGGCTCTTGGTCATGTTGTTACTACGAGCTAGCCAGCTGTCCTCTCCCACGCAAAAGCGGGTCATGAGTGTTGTGAGGGCTGCCATGGATTTCGGCTTTTCCTTTCCTAGGTGTCGGGCAAGCCACTCGTCGTGGATGTTATGTTTGAAGGCTGCAAGGGCCTCTGCATCTGGATAGTCAATGATTTGATTTTTCTTGGTTAGGAACCGTGTCCAGAATTGTCTGGCTGATTCCTCTGGCTGCTGAATTATGTGGCTTAGGTCATCGGCGTCTGGTGGTCGCACATAGGTGCCCTGGAAGTTGTCGAGGAATGCGGCTTCCAGGTCTTCCCAACAACTAATTGACTCCACTGGCAAGCTATTAAGCCAATGCCGAGCTGGTCCTTTAAGCTTGAGTGGGAGGTATTTGATGGCGTGTAGATCATCACCGCGGGCCATGTGGATACGAAGGAGGTAGTCTTCGATCCATACCGCATGATCTATTTTGCCATCGTACGATTCGATGTTTATAGGTTTGAAACCCTCGGGGATTTGATGATCCATTACTTCATCTGTGAAGCATAGTGGGTGTGCGGCACCCCTGTACTGGGCTATATCACGACGTAGCTCAAATGAGCTTTGTCTGCTGTGTTCGGCTCGGCCGGATTTGCTGTATCCGTCATGACGGTTATCGTCACGTGTAGTGAGGCGCCCACCTGATCCGTAGATCGATCTTGTTTGCCTTGCCTTGTCCTCCAATATATCTTGCAGGTCTGGCGCATTTCCCCGTGCCTTGGTACTTTTTGAGCGGCGCCGGGGTGCGGCTTGGTACTTTTCCACCTGATCCGTAGGTCGGCCGTATCATGCACTGGTGATGTAGGTTTAGGTGCTTCCTCCTTTGATCGGGGTAGCAGCCCGCGTTTTGGGTAGCTCTTGGAGGGGCGTTCGAGTTCATACTCTTCGGCCGCAAGGACTTCAGTCCATCTGTCAGCTAGCAAGTCTTGGTCAGCTCTAAGTTGTTGCTGCTTTTTCTTGAGGCTACTTGCCGTGGCCATAAGCCTGCGTTTGAAATGCTCTTGTTCGACGGGATCGTCAGGCACGGCAAATTCATCGTCGTCGAGGCTTGCCTCGTCTTCGGAGGGAGGCATGCAATTATCGTCCTCTACCTCTCTATCTGCCGCTCTCTCATGAGGGATGGCTTCTCCATCCTCCTGCACTGAATCCTGCTGGAGGGGGTTGTCTTCGGCACTGTCCGTGGTGTTATTGTCTCCCGTGCCGGAATCTTTGTTTTTTCTGTGGCGGGATTTAGAGCGGCGCCGCTGACGCCGGCGCTTAGGCTGTTTCTTGGAGGGGTCATCCTCTGTTGTTCCATCGCCATTCCCATCTTTTGGGATGTCCACCATGTATATGTCATATGACGAGGTGGCCTTCCAGTGCCCTGTAGGCGCTGGTTCTTGGTCGTCTCCTGCATCGTCGTCCATACCATCGATGTCTTTGGAGTCGAAGTTGAGCATGTCGGTTAAATCATCAACAGTGGCTACGAAGTGGGTGGTGGGTGGGCTTTGAATTTCTTTGTCATCCACATCCCAACCTTCCTGACCATAATCCAGCCAGGGCTCTCCCGATAAAGAGAGAGACTTTAGTGAATTCAGGATGTCACCAAAGGGCGAGTGCTGAAAGATGTCCGTGGTAGTGAACTCCATGATCGGCGCCCAATCGGATTCGATTGGCAGGGGCGCGGAAGGTTCGGAGTCCGGAGAGGAGTCCGGCACCTTGGAGTCACGAGCTTCGCAAAGGACAGGGTTAGTGTTTGGCTCAATCGCCGTAGAGATAGCAGCCCCCGAGACGGTGTCCAGCCACTCATCGTCGATCGACACAGTCGGCTCCGAGCTAAGGGTTTGAGTGGACACTTGTGCGTCCTCCAGGGCACTGTCCGGTGGTAGAGCTGGATCATGCCTATCGTGACAGTGCGGCGCGCTTGGCTGTGGCTTGAACCGGTCGAAGATCAAGTCTCCGCGGACGTCAGCCGTATAGTTCAAACTTCCAAATCTGACCTGATGGCCAGGGGCGTAGCTTTCAATCTGCTCCAGATGGCCAAGCGAATTGGCCCGCAGTGCAAAGCCGCCGAATACGAAGATCTGTCCGAGGAGAAAAGTCTCACCCTAGACCGCATCGTTGTTGATGATCGGAGGAGCCATCGGGCCTAAAGATGACGACACAGAGGAACTCTCAATGAAAGCACCAATGTCGGTGTCAAAACCGGCGGATCTCGGGTAGGGGGTCCCGAACTGTGCGTCTAGGCGGATGGTAACAGGAGACAAGGGACACGATGTTTTTACCCAGGTTCGGGCCCTCTCGATGGAGGTAAAACCCTACTCCTGCTTGATTAATATTGATGATATAGGTAGTACAAGAGTAGATCTACCACGAGATCAGAGAGGCTAAACCCTAGAAGCTAGCCTATGGTATGATTGGTGTTCGTCCTACAGACTAAAACCCTCCAGCTTATATAGGCACCGAAGAGGGTTAGGGTTACACAGAGTCGGTTACAATGGTAGGAGATCTACATATCTGTGTCGCCAACCTTGCCCTCCACGCCAAGGAAAGTCCCATCCGGACATGGGACCAAGTCTTCAATCTTGTATCTTCATAGTCCAGGAGTCCAGCCAAAAGTGATAGTTCGGTTATCCGGACACCCCCTAATCCACCCTCAATCTACT
>NC_041393.1:276146831-276226734 GCF_002162155.2 Triticum dicoccoides | reverse complement strand
GACAAGTAATTGATCACACAAGGGCTAGATCACCGAACACATAAGGTAGCACAAGATTCAAAATCAACAAAGGAAAGATACAAAGGTAGACGTTCTTCTCCGTGAGGAGGTCTTGATTGTCTTCCCTTGAAGGGGTCTTGAATCCGCTTGGGGGATCTTCTCCGAAGAGGTCATGAGATCCGAGGAGAAGTAACCAAGTGGATGAGGAAGGCTCTCACACAAAATATGAGCTAAAACCAATGCTAACCCTAATACGAAGCTAGGAGACGAGTATATATAGTGCTAAGCCACGAAGGGGTAAGTGGGAGAGGATACATGGGGCGAAAACCCCTTGCACTGGGCGCAGGCAGGCCGGTAGTACCGATCATGTGGCCAGTAGTTCTGCTGGGAGCTCATGCGGGGCGGTAGTTCCGGATGTGGAAGGCGGTACTACCGCCGGGAGGTCAGGCGCTGGCTTCTGGAGATGGAGGTCAAAGGGGCCAGTGGTTGTACCGGTTGTCGTGGCGGTTGTTCCGGTCTTTGGGCAGAAACCGGTAAAACCGGTGCAGCACCAGCCTTGCTCCGCTCGATCACAGAAGGTGGGCCGGTTGTTGACCGGTAGCTAGCCGGTTGTTCCGCCCGGGCGGTGGTTGGGCGGTTGTTCCGGTCCTTCCGGGCTGGGCAGATCATCTACATGCTCTCGATGTTCATCTTGCGTCGTAACTTCTCCTTGGTTACTTTCTTGGTACCTAAGCACACAAAGCATCTCCGTTTGAGGTAGTAGCCATGTCTCAAGTGGGTCAAAGGGAAGTTTAACAAGGAGAGAGTTAACCTCGGATTGAATAGCACATGCTCGAGCTCTCGTCATGGGTCCACTTGGAGCTTGAGTAGTCGAAGTAGTGCCCATGGGGATGACCGTAGGATGCTCCGCATCATCTCCCCTCCATTGGGAAAGATCCGACCTCGGATCGAAATCCTCATCACCATGGTACGGGGAGAGATCGGAGACATTGAAGATGTCGCTCACGTTGTACTTGTCGCGTGGGACGTCGATCTTGTAAGCGTTGTTGTTGTAGCGTGCTAGCAACTTGAAGGGTCTGTCGGCTCGAGGGAGAAGCTTGGAGTTGCGTTCGTTGGGGAGGCGGTCCTTGCGAAGGTGTAGCCACATGAGGTCTCCAATGTTGAATGTCTTGGGTTGCTTGTTGACGTTGAGCTTGGACGCTAGTCGTTGTACTTGGCGCTCGATTGTGTGCCTTGTATCTTCGTGCATCTTCTTGATGTGGTTTGCCCATGCACTCGCATCCATGTTGGTGCATTCTTGTAGAGGAAGGGGTAGAATGTCCAAAGGGGACAACGGGTTGAAGCCGTAGACGACCTCGAAGGGGGACTTGCCGGTAGTCGAATGTCTTGCACGGTTGTAGGCGTACTCGGCGATGGGTAGACACCCCTCCCACTCCTTGATGTTCTTCTTGATCAACACGCGAAGTAGAGTGGAGAGCGTTTGGTTCATCACCTCCGTTTGGCCGTCGGTTTGAGGATGGTGTGCGGATGAGAACAAGAGCTTGATTCCGATCTTGGCGCATAGCGTCTTCCAAAAGTAACTCAAGAACTTGACGTCATGGTCGGAGAAGATTGTCTTTGGTACTCCATGGAGGCACAAGATTTCCCTACAAAAGATATTTGCAACGTGTGAAGCATCGTCTATCTTGTTGCAAGGAATGAAATCTGCCATTTGATAACCGCAAGTATACGGGATAGTTATAGCCTCTTTCGATAAGTAAGTGTGTCCAACCCAACGAGGAGCTAAAGGTAGAACAAATACTCTCTCAAGTCCTATCGGCCACTGATACGACTCTACGCACGCTTGACGTTCGCTTTACCTCGAACAAGTATGAAACTAGAAGTACTTTGTAGGTGTGATAGGATAGGTTTGCAAGATAATAAAGAACACGTAAATAAACACTAGGGGCTTTTTAGATAAAGATGCAATAAAGTAAATATAGCGAGTGTGGAAAAGTGGTGGTAGGAGTTGTGAAATTGTCCCTAAGCAATTGACTATGTTACTAGACCGGTAATCACTATTGCAATTCTATTTGAGGGAGAGGCATAAGCTAACATACTTTCTATACTTGGATCATATGCACTTATGATTGGAACTCTAACAAGCATCCGCAACTACTAAAGATTCATTAAGGTAAAACCCAACCATAGCATTAAAGCATCAAGTCCCCTTTATCCCATACGCAAACAACCTACTTACTCGGGTCTGTGCTTCTGTCACTCACGCCACCCACCATAAGCAAATCATAAACATATTGCAAACCCTACAGCGGGAATCCCTCACGCTTGCGCGACACGGAGGGCACAATAGAATAGCACCAATAATAAAACATGCAACTCAAACCAATCATAGCAATTCATCAATCACCGATAGGACAACGAAAATCTACTCGGACATCATAGGATGGCAACACATCATTGGAAAATAATATGAAGCATAAAGCACCATGTTCAAGTAGAGGGTACAGCGGGTTGCGGGAGAGTGGACCTCTGGATATAGATGGGGGAAGGGGATGGAGATGTTGGTGAAGATGATGGAGGTGTTGGTGAAGATCGCGGTGATGATGATGGCCCCCGGCGGCGTTCCGGCGCCACCGGAAGGAAGGGGAAGAGAGCCCCCTTTCTTCTCCTTCTTCCTTGACCTTCTCCCTAGATGGGAGAAGGGTTTCCCCTCTGGTCCTTGGCTCCCATGGCATGGGAGGGGCGAGAGCCCCTCCGAGATTGGATCTATCTCTCTGTTTCTCCATTCTGTTCTGGCTCTATTTCACCGTTTCGTGTATATATGGAGATCCGTAACTCCGATTGGCCTGAAACCTTCGCCATGATTTTTTTCCGAATATTAGCTTTCTTGCGGCAAAAGAAGAGCGCCCCCTACCTCGTGACCACCTCGGGCACCATCTCGCGTATATTTTTCTTCCGGAATTTTCCATATTTTCCAACAATAAGCTCCGTCCGTTTTTATCCCGTTTGGACTCCGTTTGATATGGATATCCTGCGAAACATAAAACATGCAACAGACAGGAACTGGCACTGGTGTTGGGGAACATTCCAAAAAATAAAAAAATTCTACGCTTCACCAAGATCAATCTATGGAGTCATCTAGCAACGAGATAGAGGAGTGCATCTACATACCCTTGTAGATCGCACGGAAGCGTTCAGGAGAACGGGGTTGAGGGAGTCGTACTCGTCGTGATCCAAATCACCGATGATCCTAGTGCCGAACAGACGGCACCTCTGCGTTCAACACACATATGGTTGGGGAAGACTTCTCCTCCTTCTTGGTCCAGCAAGGGGGGGAGAGGTTGATGGAGATCCAACAGCATGACGTCGTGGTGGTGGGAGCAGCGGCGATCTCGGCAGGGCTTGTCCAAGCTCTACGAGAGGGAGAGGTGTTGCAGAGGGAGAGGGAGACGCCAGGGACTTGGGTGCGTCTGCCGTCCCTCCTCCCTCTTTATATAGGGCTAAGGGGGGCGCCGGCCCAATGGAGATGGGATCTCAAGGGGGGGGGGCAAGGGGTGGCTTGCCCCCCAAGCCAAGTGGGTTGCCCCCCACCCCTAGGGTTTCCAACCCTAGGCATAGGGGGGGCCAAGGGGGGGCACACCAGCCCACCAGGGGCTGGTTCCCCTTCCCACTTCAGCCCATGGGGCCCTCCGGGACAGGTGTCCCCACCCGATAGACCCCTGGGACCCTTCCAGTGGTCCCGGTACAATACCGGTGACCCCCGAAACTTTCCCGATGGCCGAAACTGGACTTCCAATATATAATTCTTCACCTCCGGACCATTTCGGAACTCCTCGTGGCGTCCGAGATCTCATCCAGGCCTCCGAACAACTTTAGGGTTAACACATACTAGTATCTCTACAACCCTAGTGTCACCGAACCTTAAGTGTGTAGACCCTACGGGTTTGGGAGACATGCAGACATGACCGAGACGACTCTCCGGCCAATAACCAATAGCGGGATCTGGATACCCATGTTGGCTCCCACATGTTCCATGATGATCTCATCGAATGAACCACGATGTCGAGGATTCAAGTAATCCCGTATACAATTCCCTTTGTCAATCGGTACGTTACTTGCCCGAGATTCGATCATCGGTATCCTAATACCTCATTCAATCTCGTTACTGGCAAGTCACTTCACTCGTACCGTAATGCATGATCCGGTGACCAACCACTTAGTCACTTTGAGCTCATTATGATGATGCATTACCGAGTGGGCCCAGAGATACCTCTCCGCCATATGGAGTGACAAATCCCAGTCTCGATCCGTGTCAACCCAACAGACACTTCCGAAGATACCTGTAGTATACCTTTATAGCCACCCAGTTACGTTGTGACGTTTGGTACACCCAAAGCACTCCTACGGGATCCGGGAGTTACATAATCTCATGGTCTAAGGAAATGATACTTGACATTGGAAAAGCTCTAGCAAACGAACTACACGATCTTGTGCTATGCTTAGGATTGGGTCTTGTCCATCACATCATTCTCCCAATGATGTGATCCCGTTGTCAATGACATCCAATGTCCATGGTCAGGAAAACGTGACCATCTATTGATAAACGAGCTAGTCTACTAGAGGCTTACTAGGGACATGTTGTGGTCTATGTATTCACACATGTATTACAATTTCCGGATAACACAATTATAGCATGAATAAAAGACAATTATCTTGAACGAGGAAATATAATAATAACCATTTTATTATTGCCTCTAGGGCATATTTCTAACAGTCTCCCACTTGCACTAGAGTCAATAATCTAGTTACATTGTGATGAATCGAACACCCATAGAGTTTTGGTGTTGATCATGTTTTGCTCGCGGAAGAGGTTTAGTCAAGGGATTTGCGACATTCAGATCCGTATGCACTTTGCAAATATCTATGTCTCCATCTTGAACATTTTCACGAATGGAGTTGAAGCGACGCTTGATGTGCCTGGTCTTCTTGTGAAACCTGGGCTCCTTGGCAAGGGCAATAGCTCCAGTGTTGTCACAGAATAGTGTTATCGTCCCCGACGCATTAGGTATGACTCCTAGGTCGGTGATGAACTCCTTCACCCATATTGCTTCATGCGCTGCCTCCGAGGCTGCCCTGTACTCCGCTTCACATGTAGATCCCGCCACCACGCTTTGCTTGCAACTGCACCAGCTTACTGCCCCACCATTCAAAATATACATGTATCCGGTTTGTGACTTAGAGTCATCCAGATCTGTGCCGAAGCTAGCATCGACATAACCCTTTACGACGAGCTCTTCGTCACCTCCATATACGAGAAACATGTCCTTAGTCCTTTTCAGGTACTTCAGGATATTCTTGACTGCTATCCAGTGTTCCATGCCGAGATTACTTTGGTATCTTCCTACCAAACTTACGGAAAGGTTTACATCAGGTCTGGTGCATGTCATGGCATACATGATAGACCCTATAGCTGAGGCATAGGGGACGACGCTCATCTTTTCTCTATCTTCTGCCGTCGTCGGACATTGAGCCGAGCTCAATTTCACACCTTGCAACATAGGCAAGAACCCCTTCTTGGACTGATCCATATTGAACTTCTTCAATATCTTATCAAGGTATGTGCTTTGTGAAAGACCTATGAGGCGTCTCGATCTATCTCTATAGATCTTGATGCCTAATATGTAAGCAGCTTCTCCAAGGTCCTTCATTCAAAAACACTTATTCAAGTAGGCCTTAATGTTGTCCAAAAGTTCTATATCATTTCCCATCAAAAGTATCCCATCCACATATAATATGAGAAATGCTACAGAGCTCCCATTCACTTTCTTGTACACGCAGGCTTCTCCATAAGTCTGCATAAACCCAAACACTTTGATCATTTCATTAAAGCGGATGTTCCAACTCCGAGATGCTTGCACCAGCCCATAGATGGAGCGCTGGAGCTTGCATACCTTGTTAGCATTCTTAGGATCGACAAACCCTCTGGCTGCATCATATACAGTTCTTCCTTAAGATGGCCGTTCAGGAATGCCGTTTTGACATCCATTTGCCATATCTCATAATCATAGTATGCGGAAATTGCTAACATGATTCGGACGGACTTCAGCTTCGCTACGGGAGAGAAATTCTCATCGTAGTCAACCCCTTGAACTTGTCGATAACCCTTAGTGACAAGTCGAGCTTTATAGATGGTAACATTACCATTCGCGTCCGTCTTCTTCTTAAAGATCCATTTGTTTTCTATCGCTCGCCAATCGTCGGGCAAGTCTGTCAAAGTCCATACTTTGTTTTCATACATGGATCCTATCTCTAATTGCATGGCTTCAAGCCATTTGTTGGAATCTGGGACCGCCATTGCTTCTTCATAGTTCGAAGGTTCACCGTTGTCTACAACATGATTTCCAGGACAGGGTTGCCATACCACTCTGGTGCGGAACGTGTCCTCGTGGACCTACGAAGTTTAGTAGTAAATTAATCCGAAGTACCTTGATCATCATCATTAATTTCCTCTCTAGTCGGTGCAGGTACCACAGGAACATTTTCCTGAGCTGCGCTACTTTCCGGTTCAAGAGGCAGTACTTCATCGAGTTCTACTTTCCTCCCACTTACTTCTTTCGAGAGAAACTCTTTCTCCAGAAAGGACCCGTTCTTGGCAACAAAGATCTTGCCTTCGGATCTGAGGTAGAAGGTATACCCAATTTTTTCCTTAGGGTATCCTATGAAGACACATTTTTCCAACTTGGGTTCGAGCTTTTCAGGTTGAAGTTTCTTGACATAAGCATCGCATCCCCAAACTTTTAGAAATGACAGCTTAGGTTTCTTCCCAAACCATAATTCATATGGTGTCGTCTCAACGGATTTAGACGGTGCCCTATTTAAAGTGAATGTAACTGTCTCTAGAGCGTATCCCCAAAATTATAGTGGTAAATCGGTGAGTGACATCATAGATCACACCATATCCAATAGAGTGCGATTACGACGTTCGGACACACCGTTACGCTGAGGTGTTCTAGGCGGCGTGAGTTGTGAAACGATTCCACATTTCCTTAAGTGCGCACCAAATTTGTGACTTAAATATTCTCCCCCATGATCTGATCATAAGAACTTTATCTTTCGGTCACATTGATTCTCTACCTCATTCTGAAATTCCTTGAACTTTTCAAAGGTCTCAGACTTGTGTTTCATCAAGTAGACATACCCATATCTACCCAAGTCGTCAGTGAGAGTGAGAACATAAAAATATCCTCCACGAGCTTCAACGCTCATTGGACCGCACACATCAGTATGTATGATTTCCAATAAGGTGGTTGCTCGCTCCATTGTTCCGGAGAACGGAGTCTTGGTCATTTTGCCCATAAGGCATGGTTCACACGTGTCAAATGATTCGTAATCAAGAGACTCCAAAAGTCCATCAGCATGGAGCTTCTTCATGCGTTTGACACCAATGTGACCAAGGCGGCAGTGCCACAAGTATGTGGGACTACCGTTATCAAGTTTACATCTTTTGGTATTCACACTATGAATATGTGTAACATCACGTTCGACATTCATTAAGAATAAACCATTGACCAGTGGGGCATGACCATAAAACATATCTCTCATATAAATAGAACAACCATTATTCTCGGATTTAAATGAGTAGCCATCTCGCATTAAACGAGATCCAGATACAATGTACATGCTCAAAGCTGGCACTAAATAACAATTATTGAGGTTTAAAACTAACCCCGTAGGTAAATGTAGAGGTAGTGTGCCGACGGCGATCACATCGACCTTGGAACCATTCCCGACGCGCATCATCACCTCGTCCTTCGCCAGTCTCCGCTTATTCCGTAGCTCCTGCTTTGAGTAACAAATATGAGCAACCGCACCGGTATCAAATACCCAGGAGCTACTACGTGTGTTGGTAAGGTACACATCAATTACATGTATATCACATATACCTTTGGTGTTGCCGGCCTTCTTGTCCGCTAAGTATTTGGGGCAGTTCCGCTTCCAGTGTCCCTTTCCCTTGCAATAAAAGGACTCAGTCTCAGGCTTGGGTCCATTCTTTGGCTTCTTCCTGGCAGCTGGCTTACCGGGCGCGGCAACTCCCTTGGCGTCCTTCTTGAAGTTCTTCTTACCCTTGCCTTTCTTGAAACTAGTGGTTTTATTGACCATCAACACTTGATGTTCCTTTTTGATTTCTACCTCTGCTGATTTCAGCATTGAAAATACTTTGGGAATAGTTTTCACCATCCCCTGCATATTGTAGTTCATCACAAAGCTCTTGTAGCTAGGTGGGAGCGACTAAAGGATTATGTCAATGACCGCCTCGTCTGGGAGGTTAATCTCCAGCTGGGACAAGCGGTTGTGCAACCCAGACATTTTGAGTATGTTCTCACTGACATAACTATTTTCCTCCATCTTACAACTGTAGAACTTGTCAGAGACTTCATATCACTCGACCCGGGCATGAGCTTGGAAACCCATTTTCAGCTCTTCAAACATCTCATATGCCCCGTGTTGCTCAAAACGCTTTTGGAGCCCTGGTTCTAAGCTGTAAAGCATGCCGCACTGAACGAGGGAGTAATCATCAGCACGTGACTGCCAAGCGTTCATAACGTCTTGGTTCTCTGGGATGGGTGCTTCACCTAGCGGTCCTTCTAGGACATATGCTTTCTTGGCAGCTATGAGGATGATCCTCAGGTTCCGGACCCAGTCCGAATAGTTGCTTCCATCATCTTTCAGCTTGGTTTTCTCTAGGAACGCGTTGAAGTTGAGGTTGACATGAGCGTTGGCCATTTGATCTACAAGACATTTTGCAAAGGTTTTTAGACTAAGTTCATGATAATTAAGTTCATCTAATCAAATTATTTAATGAACTCCCACTCAGATTAGACATCCCTCAAGTCATCTAAGTGATACATGATCCGACTCGACTAGCCCGTGTCCGATCATCACGTGAGACGGACTAGTCATTATCGGTGAACATCTCCATGTTGATTGTATCTTCCATACGACTCATGTTCGACCTTTCGGTCGCTTGTGTTCCGAGGCCATGTCTGTACATGCTAGGCTCGTCAAGTCAACCTAAGTGTTTTGCATGTGTAAATCTGTCTTACACCCGTTGTATGTGAACATTAGAATCTATCACACCCGATCATCACGTGGTGCTTCGAAACAATGAACTTTTGCAACGGCGCACAGTTAGGGGGAACACTTTCTTGAAATTATTATAAGGGATCATCTTATTTACTACCATCGTACTAAGCAAACAAGAAGCAAAACATGATAAACATCACATGCAATCAAATAGTGACATGATATGGCCAATATCATATTGCTCCTTTGATCTCCATCTTCGGGGCTCCATGATCATCTTCGTCACCGGCATGACACCATGATCTCCATCATCATGATCTCCATCATCATGATCTCCATCATCGTGTCTTCATGAAGTTGTCACGCCAATGATTAATTCTACTTTTATGGCTAACGTGTTTAGCAATAAAGTAAAGTAATTTACATGGCGTTATTCAATGACACGCAGGTCATACAAAAAATAAAGACAACTCCTATGGCTCCTGCCAGTTGTCATACTCATCGACATGCAAGTCATGATTCCTATTACAAGAACATGATCAATCTCATACATCACATATATTTCATTCATCACATCCTTTTGGCCATATCACATCACAAGGCATATGCTGCAAAAACAAGTTAGACGTCCTCTAATTGTTGTTGCATGTTTTTTCGTGGCTTCTATAGGTTTCTAGCAAGAACGTTTCTTACCTACGTAAAACCACAACGTGATATGCCAATTTCTATTTACCCTTCATAAGGACCCTTTTCATCGAATCCGCTCCAACTAAAGTGGGAGAGACAGACACCCGCTAGCCACCTTATGCAACTAGTGCATGTCAGTCGGTGGAACCTATCTCACATAAGCGTACGTACGGTCCAGGCCGCTTCATCCCACGATGCCGCCGAAGCAAGATAAGACTAGTGGTGGCAAGAAAATTGACAACACCTACGCCCACAACAAGTTTGTGTCCTACTCGTGCATAGAAACTACGCATAGACCTACCTCAAGATGCCACTGTTGGGGAACGTTGCAGAAAATAAAAAATTTCTATGCTTCACCAAGATCAATCTATGGAGTCATCTAGCAACGAGATAGAGGAGTGCATCTACATACCCTTGTAGATCGCACGGAAGCGTTCAAGAGAACGGGGTTGAGGGAGTCGTACTCGTCATTATCCAAATCACCGATGATCCTAGTGCTGAACGGACGGCACCTCCGCGTTCAACACATGTACGGTCGGGGAAGACGTCTCCTCCTTCTTTATCCAGCAAGGGGGAGGGAGAGGTTGATGGAGATCCAACAACACAATGGCGTGGTGGTGGAAGCAGCGGCGATCTCGGCAGGGCTTCACCAAGCTCTACGAGAGGGAGAGGTGTTGCAGAGGGAGAGGGAGACGCCAGGGACTTGGGTGCGGCTTCCCTCCCTCCCCCTCTCTTTATATAGGGCCAAGGGTGGGGGCGCCGGCCCCCTGGAGATGGGATCTTAATGGGGGGGGCGGCCAAGGGGGTGGCTTGCCCCCCAAGCCAAGTGGGTTGCCCCCACCCCTAGGGTTTCCATCCCTAGCCGCAGGGGGGCAAGGGGGGGGGGGGCGCACCAGCCCACCAGGGGCTGGTTCCCCTTCCCACTTCAGCCCATGGGGCCCTCTGGAGCAGGTGGCCCCACCCGGTAGACCCCCGGGACCCTTCCGGTGGTCCCGGAACAATACCGATGACCCCCGAAACTTTCCCAATGGCCGAAACTGGACTTCCCATATATAATTCTTCACCTCTAGACCATTCCGGAACTCCTCATGACGTCCGGGATGTCATCCAGGACTCCGAACAACTTTATGGTTACCGCATACTAGTATCTCTACAACCCTAGCGTCACCAAACCTTAAGTGTGTAGACCCTACGGGTTCGGGAGACATGCCGACATGACCGAGACGACTCTCCGGCCAATAACCAACAGCGGGATCTGATACCCATGTTGGCTCCCACATGTTCCACGATGATCTCATCGAATGAACCACGATGTCGAGGATTCAAGTAATCCTGTATACAATTCCCTTTGTCAATCGGTACGTTACTTGCCCGAGATTCGATCGTCGGTATCCTAATACCTTGTTCAATCTCGTTACCGGCAAGTCACTTTACTCGTACCGTAATGCATGATCCCATGACCAACCACTTTGTCACTTTGAGCTCACTATGATGATGCATTACCGAGTGGGCCCAGAGATACCTCTCCGTCATACGGAGTGACAAATCCCAGTCTCGATCCGTGTCAACCCAACACACACTTTCGGAGATACCTGTAGTATACCTTTATAGCCACCCAGTTACGTTGTGACGTTTGGTACACTCAAAGCACTCCTACGGCATCGGGAGTTACACGATCTCATGGTCTAAGGAAATGATACTTGACATTGGAAAAGCTCTAGCAAATGAACTACACGATCTTGTGCTATGCTTAGGATTGGGTCTTGTCCATCACATCATTCTCCCAATGATGTGATCCCGTTATCAATGACATCCAATGTCCATGGTCAGGAAAACGTGATCATCTATTGATAAACGAGCTAGTCTACTAGAGGCTTATTAGGGACATGTTGTGGTCTATGTATTCACACATGTATTACAATTTCCGAATAACACAATTATATCATGAATAAAAGACAATTATCATGAGCGAGGAAATATAATAATAACCATTTTATTATTGCCTCTAGGGCATATTTCCAACAACTGGGCACTGGATCAATAAGTTAGTCCCAAAAATAATATAAAAAGATGCCAAAAAGTATATGGAAGTGAATAATATTGGCATGGAACAATCAAAAATTATAGGTACGACAGAGACGTATCAGCATCCCCAAGCTTAATTCCTTCTCGTCCTCGAGTAGGTAAATGATAAAAAAGAATAATTTTTGATGTGGAATGCTACCTAGCATAATCTTGATCATATGTCTAATCATGGCATGAATATTAAGACACGAGTGATTCAAAGCAATAGTCTATCTTTTGGCATAAAAACAATAATATTTCGAGCGTACCAATAAAGCAAACATGTCTTTTCAAAACAAGATGGCCAAAGAAAGTTATCCCTACAAAATCATATAGTCTGGCTGTTGCTCTATCTTCATCACACAGAGTATTTAATCATGCACAACCCCAATGACAAGCCAAGCAATTGTTTCATACTTTAATAATCTCAAACTTTTTCAACTTTCACGCAATACATGAGCATGAGCCATGGACATAGCACTATAGGTGGAATAGAATATGATGGTGGAGGTTATGAGGAGAATACAAAAAGGGAGAAAGTCTCACATCAACTAGGCGTATCAACGGGCTATGGAGATGCCCATCAATAGATATCAATGTGAGTGAGTAGGGATTGCCATGCAACGGATGCACTAGAGCTATAAGTGTATGAAAGCTCAAACTAAAACCTAAGTGGGTGTGCATCCAACTTGCTTTCTCATGAAGACCTCGGGCATTTGAGGAAGCCCATCATCGGAATATACAAGCCAAGTTCTATAATGAAAATTCCCACTAGTATATGAAAGTGAAAGCATAGGAGGCTCTCTCTATGAAGAACATGGTGCTACTCTAAAGCACAAGTGTGGTAAAAGGATAGTAACATTGCCCCTTCTCTCTTTTTCTCTCAATTTTTCTCCTTTTTTTCTTTATTATTTTCTTTTCTTTTTGGTGGGCTTCTTTGGCCTCTTTTTTTTATTTGGGCTTCTTTGGCCTCTTTTATTTTTCATGAAGTCCGGAGTCTCATCCCGACTTGTGGGGAAATCATAGTCTCCATCATCCTTTCCTCACTGGGACAATGCTCTAATAATGATGATCATCACACTTTTATTTACTTACAACTCAATATCTAGAACAAAGATATGACTCTATATGAATGCCTCCGTCGGTGTACCGGGATGTGCAATGATCTAGCATAGCAATGACATCAAAAAACGGACAAGCCATGAAAACATCATGCTAGCTATCTTACGATCATGCAAAGCAATATGACAATGAAAAGCTCAAGTCATGTATATGATGATGATGGAAGTTGCATGGCAATATATCTCGGAATGGCTATGGAAATGCCATGATAGGTAGGTATGGTGGCTGTTTTGAGGAAGATATAAGGAGGCTTATGTGTGACAGAGCGTATCATATCACGGGGTTTGGATGCACCGGCGAAGTTTGCACCAACTCTCAAGGTGAGAAAGGGCAATGCACGGTACCGAAGAGGCTAGCAATGGTGGATGGGTGAGAGTGCGTATAATCAATGGACTCAACATTAGTCATAAAGAACTCATATACTTATTGAAAAAATCTACAAGCCATTGAAAACAAAGTACTACGCACATGCTCCTAGGGGGTAGATTGGTAGGAAAATACCATCGCTCGTCCCCGACCGCCACTCATAAGGAAGACAATCAATAAATAAAATTGTGCTCCAACTTCATCACAAAGCGGTTTACCATACGTGCATGCTACGGGAATCACAAACCTCAACACAAGTGTTTCTACTAATCCATAGTCACCCACTAGCATAACTCTAATATCACCACCTTTATATCGCAAAACTATTGCAAGGAATCAAACATATCATATTCAGTGATCCACAAGTTTATGTAAGATTTTATGACTAATAATGTGAATGACCAATTCCTGTCATCTCTCTAAATAGATATAAGTGAAGCAAGAGAGTTTAATTCTTTCTACAAAATATATGCCCATGCTCTAACAAATATAAGTGAAGCAAAAGAGCATTCTACAAATGGCGGTTTTCTATGTGAATAGAAATAGGCAACCCAAACTTCAAATGATATAAGTGAAGCACATGAAGCATTCTATAAAGCCATACTCAAAAGATTTAAGTGAAGTGCAATGAGCATTCTATAAATAAACCAAGGACTATCTCATACCTGCATGGTGCATAAAATAAAAGTGGAAACTAAATGCAAAAGATGCTCCAAAACTTGCACATAATGCATGAACGAAACGAATCTGAAACATACCGATACTTGTTGAAGAAAGAGGGGATGCCTCCCCAGCATCCCTAAGCTTAGACGCTTGAGTCTCCTTGAATATTTACTTGGGGTACTTCGGGCATCCCCAATCTTGAGCTCTTGCCTCTCTTCCTTCTTCTCACATCAAAACATCCTTGATTAGACACTACATCCACACAAAACTTCAACAGAAAACTCGGTAAGATCCGTTAGTATAATAAAGCAAATCACCACTCTAAGTATTGTTGCAAACCAATTCATATTTTTTTTGCATTGTGTCTACTGTAATATAACTTTTTCATGGCTTAATCCACTAATATAAATTTATAGATTCATCAAAACAAGCAAACTATGCATCAAAAACAGAATCTGTCAAAAACAGAACAGTCTGTAGAAATCCGAACATCCACCATACTTATGGTACCCCAAATATTCTACAAAAATTAGGAAAAATAAAAAATTTATATAGCAAGACAGTACAAAAGTAATCAGAACCAATTTACGTGCCAGATAAAAATGTAAAATCGCGCACTACATCCAAAGTTTCTATCCTGCACCGTACAAACCAACAAGCATTGTAAACATCCTAAAGGCAAACCTTAGCACATTATTTTTATAATACAATGGAATTGTACAAGGGGATAATTATTTTTATTGAAAAGTTTCTGTGATTAAGATTCACAAAGTTCCCATGGGCATGAACAAAGTTCAAGGACGTCCCCCACTTTCACAATGCTCGTCTCTCTCACTTTCACTTCTCTTTTTGAAAAGTTTTGGGTTCCCCTCTTTATTTTTGTTGTTTCTAAACTATATGAAAGCACACAACAGAAATAAATGACTCTCTAAAACTTCCGGGTTGTCTCCCTGGCAGCGCTTTCTTTAAAGCCATTAAGCTAGGCATATAGTGCTCAAGTAGTGAATCCACCCGGATCCCAAGGTATATCAAAGCCAATTTTAATTAACAATTGTTTGTAATTTAGTAGTGAGCACAAAGTAACATAAATCATGTAATGACGAAGTCTAACTCTCTTCCTATGCATCGGCATATCATAAAAGAACAATTCATGCACACATAGTAAAGGCCAATGCATAGTATAAACAGTTTCTTGCAATTTTATCGTGTGGGAAACATAGAGAGGTGGAGATATAGTCCCTCTCTCATAATAATTACAAGTAGGAGCAGCAAGCACATGCATATTATATTCATCAAAATCATCATGTGTAGTAGTAAAAGGCAACCCATCAATATAATCCTTAATAAGTGCAAGTTTCTCCGATATATTGTAGTCGGGAGAATTCAAAAAGATAATAGGACTATCATGCGTGGGTGCAATAGCAACAATTTCATTCATAACATAAGGAACTATAGCAAGTTCATCTCCATAAGCATAATTCATATTGGCATCTTGGCCACAAGCATAGCAAGCATCATCAAAAAGGGATATTTCAAGAGAATTAATGGGATCATAATAGTCAACATAGCAATCACCATTCGGTAAGCACGAAGGGGAATTAAACAGTGTATGAGTTGAAGAGTTACTCTCATGGGAAGGTGGGAACAGGTGATCAATTCGCTCTTCCTCCTTTTGTTCTTCGCTCTTCTCATCATCTTTTTCATCCAATGAGCTCACAGTTTCATCAATTTCTTCTTCCATAGATTCCTGCAAAATATTAGTCTCTTCTTGGACAACGGAGAATTTCTCAATATATGGTTTAACATAGGCATTAGAAGCATAATTATCATAACAATATTCAAGTATGGCAAAACTTTCAGAATTGTAAAGAGTACCATCAGAATTCTAAAGCACCCTTAAAAGCAACAAATTCTTCAATTTGTTGAACATCATAATAATTATAAACACCCTTAGCATACGAAGATACGATTCCATTATCACTAAACTTACATTGGTAGGGAAGGTGTTTCTTAGGGTTTTCATAACAACAAGTAAAATCATATAGATAACATAAATTCCAAGCATAGCATTGCAAACGTTGAAGTTGATCCCATAATAGTTTCCCTTTTTTCAGATATACGGTGTCGCACATAACAAGCATGCTCATCTAAATATTTTCCCTCAACTAAGCTAGTTGGGGTTTCAGCACGAGCACAGAGGGATCGAAGATGATCCAAGTAAAAAGCTTCAGTAGTGTGATAGATTTTGAGTGTTTCTTCAACCATTGGAGCAGTAGGTACAACTAATTTTTTTGGTATTTTGCATTTCCTACCCATGACTAAAGATAGAAAACAACTAAGAACAGAAAATAAAAATGACTTAGTGGTAAAGCAAACAAGCACACACGAGAATATTCACCCCACGCTATGACTTCCCGGCAACGGTGCCAGAAAAAGGTCTTGATAACCTGCAAGTATACGGGATAGTTATAGCCTCTTTCGATAAGTAAGAGTGTCGAACCCAACGAGGAGCTAAAGGTAGAAAAAATACTCTCTCAAGTCCTATCGGCCACTGATACGACTCTACGCACGCTTGACGTTCGCTTTACCTAGAACAAGTATGAAACTAGAAGTACTTTGTAGGTGTGATAGGATAGGTTTGCAAGATAATAAAGAACACGTAAATAAAAACTAGGGGCTGTTTAGATAAAGATGCAATAAAGTAAATATAGCGAGTGTGGAAAAGTGGTGGTAGGAGTTGTGAAATTGTCCCTAAGAAATTGACTATGTTACTAGACCGGTAATCACTATTGCAATTCTATTTGAGGGAGAGGCATAAGCTAACATACTTTCTCTACTTGGATCATATGCACTTATGATTGGAACTCTAGCAAGCATCTGCAACTACTAAAGATTCATTGAGGTAAAACCCAACCATAGAATTAAAGCATTAAGTCCCCTTTATCCCATACGCAAACAACCTACTTACTCGGGTCTGTGCTTCTGTCACTCACTCCACCCACCATAAGCAAATCATAAACATATTGCAAACCCTACAGCGGGAATCCCTCATGCTTGCGCGACACGGAGGGCACAATAGGACAGTACAAATAATAAAACATGCAACTCAAACCAATCATAGCAATTCATCAATCACCGATAGGACAACGAAAATCTACTCAGACATCATAGGATGGCAACACATCATTGGAAAATAATATGAAGCATAAAGCACCATGTTCAAGTAGAGGGTACAGCGGGTTGCAGGAGAGTGGGCCGCTGAATATAGATGGGGGAAGGTGATGGAGATGTTGGTGAAGATGATGGAGGTGTTGGTGAAGATCGCGGTGATGATGATGGCCCCCGGCGGCGTTCCAGCGCCACCTGAAGCAAGGGGGGAGAGCCCCCCTTCTTCTCCTTCTTCCTTGACCTTCTCCCTAGATGGGAGAAGGGTTTCCCCTCTGGTCCTTGGCTCCCATGGCGTGGGAGGGGCGAGAGCCCCTCCGAGATTGGATCTATCTCTCTGTTTCTGTGTTCTGTTCTGGCTCTGTTTCACCGTTTCGTGTATATATGGAGATCCGTAACTCCGATTGGCCTGAAACCTTCGCCGTGATTTTTTTCCGAATATTAGCTTTCTTGCGGCAAAAGATGAGCGTCAACTGCCTTACAGTGGGCTCACGAGGGTAGGGGGCGCGCCCAGGGGGGTCAGGTGCGCCCCCTACCTCGTGACCACCTCGAGCACCGTCTCGCGTGCATTTTTCTTTCGGAATTTTCCATATTTTCCAAAAATAAGCTCCGTCCGTTTTTATCCCGTTTGGACTCCGTTTGATATGGATATTCTGCGAAACATAAAACATGCAACAGACAGGAACTGCCACTGGATCAATAAGTTAGCCCAAAACTAATATAAAAAGTTGCCAAAAAGTATATGAAAGTGAATAATATTGGCATGGAACAATAAAAAATTATAGATACGACGAAGACGTATCACCATCTTAGAAAATCGGTCCACAACAACAAACACGAAATCCTTTCCATTTTGAGTTCTAGGCAAACCAAGTACAAAATCCATGCTAATGTCTTCCCAAGGTTGATAAGGAATAGGGAGAGGCATGTAAAGACCATGTGATTGAGCTTTAGACTTAGCTTTGCGACACGTAGAGCATCGGGTGGTGAAGCATGAGACGGCATGTAACATCTTGGGCCAAAAGTAGTTCTTGGAGAGCGTGGCAAATGTCTTATCGCGTCCAAAGTGTCCCATGAGTCCGCCTCCATGAGCCTCTTGCAAAAGGAGCAAACGAAGAGAAGACTCGGGAATGCATAGTTTGTTAGCTTTCATAATATAACTATCCTTGATGTAATATTGTTCCCAAGATGTATGTGTCAAGCATTTAGCATAAGGAGTAGCAAAAGATGGATCATTTACATACAAGTCTTTTATGTGCTCAAAGCCAATAACATTCAACTCAAGTTTAGTTACAAGAGTGCATATGCGTGAAAGTGCATCCGCAACTATATTTTCCTTACCCTTAATGTACTTGATCACATAGGGGAAAGATTCAATAAATTCACTCCATTTGGCATGACGCTTGTTCAACTTAGTTTGGCCTTTTAAGTACTTTAGTGTTTCATGATCGGTATGTATGACAAACTCATGAGGTCTAAGATAATGTTCCCAAACATGTAGCACACGCACTAAAGCATACAATTCTTTGTCATAGATGGGATAGTTAAGTTGAGCACCGGAGAGTTTTTCACTAAAATATGCAATGGCTCATTTTTCTTGCATCAAAACTCCGCCAATTCCGGTACCACTTGCATCACAATGAACCTCAAAATTTTTGTCAAAATTGGGCAAAGCAATAATCAGAGCATGAGTAAGCAAAGACTTGAGCTCATCAAAAGCCGTGGATTGCAAAGATCCTCAAACAAAAGGAGTATTCTTCTTACTCAAGGCATGCAAAGGAGCGGCAATAGTGCTAAAGTCTTTCACAAAGCGATGATAAAAACCCGCAAGACCAAGAAAACTACGCACTTGTTGCAAATTGGTGGGTTGGGGCCAAGTTTTAATTGCTTCAATTTTAGATTCATCAACATGGACACCCTTGGAAGAGACAACAAAACCCAAGAAAACCACTTTGTCAACACCAAATGTGCACTTTTTCATGTTGGCATAAAGACGTTCCTTGCGAAAGGTTTGCAAAACAGCCCTAACATGATTAAGATGCTGTTTCATGGTTTTGCTAAACACAAGGATATCATCAAAGTAAACCACAACAAAGACTCCAATATAAGGGCGAAGCACATAATGCATGAGCCACACGAAAGTACCGGGAGCCTCCGATAAACCCATAGGCATGACTAACCACTCATATAGGCCAAATTTGGTTTTGAAAGCAGTTTTCCATTCATCACCCTCTTGTATGCGGATTTGATAATAACCACTTTTAAGATCAATTTTTGAGAAAAAGTTGGTTCCACTTAGTTCATCAAGCATATCATCTAAGCGATGAATGGGATGCCTATAGCGAACGGTAATAGCATTTATAGGTCTACAATCGGAACACAAGCGGAAACTTCCATCGGGCTTAGGCACAAGTATAACAGGAATGGCACAAGGGCTTAAGATTTCACGTACATGACCGTTGTCGATGAGTTGTTGTACTTGCCGTTGAATCTCCCTAGTTTCTTCGGGGGTGACACGGTATGGAGCTTTGTTTGGATGTGGCGCTCCGGGGATGAGGTCGATTCGATGCTCAATGCCTCGAAGAGGAGGTAGACCCGGAGGTAGCTCATCGGGGAAAACATCTTGGAAGTCCTGCAAAAGAGATTGAAACACCAAAGGTAGTTCGTGAGAGGTGTTAGTTTTTGGATCCCCATCCTTGCACACAAGGACAAAGTGCATCACACTCGATGGGTTCTCACACACTTCGATCATCTCACTCTTTGTGGCAAATAGTATGAGGTTTTTCTCTCTAGGCGAAGAGGCGCTCAAGTTTGGTTTGTGGCTCTCACTCACTTTTGGGTGGATCACTTTCTCACTCTTCTCTCCATGATGGGTGGCTTGCTTGTCGGCTATCACTTGACTAGGAGACATAGATCGTAGCACATATTCCTTCCCTTTCATTTTGAAGCTATAGTGATTGGTACGCCCATGGTGGATGACACCACGGTCGAATTGCCATGGTCGACGAAGAAGGAGGTGCAAACGGTCATTGGGACCACATCACACTCCAAAGTGTCCTCATATGCACCAATTTTGAAGGAGACTTGGACCGTATGTTCAACTCGTATAGTGCCGGAGTCACTTAGCCATTGAACCTTGTAGGGGTGCGGGTGCTTCCTCTTGACCAATTGAAGCTTGGAGCATAGTTCTTTACTTGCCAAGTTGTGGCAACTACCTCCATCGATGATGACCTTGACGGACCTTCCCTTGATGCCGGCCTTGGTGTGGAAGATATGGCATCGTTGGTGTTCTTCTTGTTGATGTTGAAGAGTCAAGACCTTGGAGACAACAAGAGCGGGGCTCGTATCTTCATCACAAAAGACTTGATCATCTTCATCCTTGTTCACGCGCCGGTGCATGGCCACTTGCTCAAGAGCTTCCATCTCCTCATCACTCATGGAGTCGTAGGTGCCATCGTCGTTGAGGATCATGGTGCGCTTGTTTGTGCATTCATAGGACTTGTGGCCTCGGCCGCCGCAAGTGAAACACTTGAAGGAGCTTGTCTTGATGGTCTCATCGGTCGGAGTAGATGATGAAGCACGCGACTTGAAGTTGCTCGTAGTAGGAGGAAGACGACTTTAACTTGCCGAAGTTTTCTTGTAACTTGACTTGTCGTAAATTTCTTGGAGAAGGTTTGGTTGATGTAGATGTTGGAGGAGTTGTTGAAGCTTGGTTTTTAGAGAAGCCGTAGGTCTTGTATGAGTACTTAGCGTACTTGAAGTCATCATGCACTTGACGTTCCGCCTTGGTCTCTTGATGCACGAGCTCAATGAGGATGGAGTAGGGTTGGAAGTCGGCGATCTTCTTGACGGGATGATTGAGTCCATTCAAGAATCGTGCCATTGTTTGCTCATCATCTTCCTTGACATTGGCTCGAATCATGGCTATCTCCATTTCCTTGTAGTACTCCTCAACACTCTTTGTTCCTTGCTTGAGGAGTTGGAGTTTCTTGAAGAGATCGCGGTTGTAGTATGTGGGCACAAAACGTGCTCGCATGACATCCTTCATTTGAGCCCAAGTGGTGATTGGAGGTTCATCTCTTGCTTGTCGGCGCTCAAGGATTTGTTCCCACCATATGAGCACATAGTATTGGAACTCAAGTGATGCCATAGCGATCTTCTTCTCTTCCTCATAGTTGTGCAAACAAAAGATTTTGTCGACCTTCAATGCCCATGAAAGGTACTCTTCGGGGTCATTGCTTCCATTGAACTTGGGCATGGTGAATTTTAGCTTTCCATAGCGTTGCTCTTCATTGTGTTGTTGGCAATGGTGATGATGACGCCCTTGACGTGGAGGGTAATGATCCTCATGTTGCTCTTGTCGTGGGGGAAGTGAATGATCAACTTGCTCTTGTTGAACTTGAGGTTGAGGTGGAGCTTGACGAGCTTGTGGAGGAGCTTGAGGAACTTGACGTTGCACATGTGGTTGGTAGTTCCTCTCTTGGATTTCTTCTCGAAGGGATTCCTCTTGATTGCGGCATTCGCGATTGCGGTTGGCGATGGTTCGACTTGATTCTTGAAGGGCACGTTGCGCCTCAAGAGCTTGAGCTTCACGTTGTTGTTGTTGAAGACGTTGAGCCTCGGTGTCTTGTTCCTCTTGGTGTAGATGCGCTCGTTCTTCCTCTTGGCGATGAAGACGTTGTCGTTCTTGAGCTTGAGCAAAAGCGACTTGGTTTGAGTGAGGACGAGGGACTTGCTCATCGACTTGCTCTTGTGAATGCTTGACGTGTAGCGGGTTGCGAGATGCATGACAGTCTTGCCTCGCGGCTCGTCGAAGAGTGTTCGATGACGCTGTACTTGAGCTGGAGAAGGAGTCGTGGGAGTGTCGACTTGAGTGGCTCCATCTTGAGTATGAAGAAGTTGAATGAGGACGGTTCACCAACAAGGAACATATCTCGTCCATTCTTGCATCATTCTCTTGCTTGTGCGCGTCGAGCTTATTGTCGAAGTAGTCCTTGGTACGTTGCTCGGAGAGTCACAAGTCGGTGGCTAGGTTATCGATGCGTTCGTTCATAGCTTGTTTCTCTTGATGCAACGCTCGTTGTGCACCAAAGAGGTGGCTCTTGGTGACGTATGATGACATCTCGTCGTCTTGCTCGATGAAGAGTGGGTTGATAGAAGTACTCGGCCTATCCATCATTCCAATAAAAATGTGAGTGGTAGAAGGAGAAGAACTTACACCAATGTACCTTGCTAATGTTGACGATGAATCAAGTTCACTCAAATGCGGACAATGAAATAGCACTATTGGTACCAATCCTTGTCGGTTGTCACACCTACACAAGTAAAATCTTATGGTGGAGCTTGGTTAGGATGGTGGCACAAAATTGATTGCAATCGTTAGTTTGACTCAAAGATGTTGAAAAAGATTTGAAAATTCGCAAATGCAACAAGTAGACCAAGCAATTAGTGGTACATGGAAACACACACGCAAATAGATAAGTGGGATTGTGCAAACCAAAAATGAGCCAAAATGTGGAGTCCACGAAAATGCTCTTGTTGCACAATACTAGAGAGACGCTAGCACGATTGCACAATAGGCAGATACAGAGCTTATGCACAACCTACTAGGCGAAATTGCAACGTTCTCTATCCCAAGTATGCTATGTGTATGGTATTTCTGTGCTATGGTCCAAGATGATCTTACATGTCAATCTTAATGTAGTATGATGCTATGGTTCTTGCTTATAAGCTCTTTGCTTATCTTTCTTGTTTGCTTAAAATCTTGGGTGGCTCTTTCACTTTTGAGCTCTTTTCTCATGCAAAACTTCACGAACCAAGATAGCAATTGTGTATGCGATGACAACTTTGTGACACACAAGTTGATGCCAAGATATGCACCACTTTGGTATGGTATGTATGCTATGGAGTATGATCACTAATGTGCACAAGTCACGTTTCCTGCAATACTCAATGGCTAGTCTCGATGGGTAAGCAACGCAAAAGATGGGCTATGATGGTTAACAATGCAATTGCGAGAGATGACAAAGATGTCATCGAGGTTACCGTCGTTGACGATGATGAGTCCTTGGCGAAGATGAGCGGTGGTGATGTTGACGTTGAACCGTACCTATATAGCCGAAACACAATAGGACACGGGAACCACAACTCAAATTTTCAAAGACCAAAAGCAACAATGGTGGTAGCGGAAAGCGGAGGTGGTATAGCGGATGATGTGGTGAATGACCTAGGCAAATATTCCAATGTTCAGAAAATTAGATGGTGTCCAATGATGTTGTAGCCTATCTATGTGGATGGGGGATGTCAATAGCTTCTCAATGAGCTAAAGAATGCGAAAATCGGACTCCGAATGTGGAAGTTATGATGAAAATGGTGAAACTCTGAATGCTGAAACTGGCATGGGCGGTAGTACCACTCGGATGGGAGGTAGTACCGCTTGTGGTACTCAGCGGTAGTACCGCTTGTAGGGGAGGAAGTACCGCTCGTGACGGGATTCTTCGTAGATCGAATCGGAGCAGGATTTTGGGGCGGAAATGGATGATCTCGGGGCCAAAATTGGATGGAATTCGTGGATGGGAAGAGGGGAAACTTGGGGGGATGCTAGATCCACTTGGAACCAAGAAAATCCACAGATCAAAATCAACAAAACATCATCAAACCAACAAATCACAAAAAAATGGGGGCTATTTTTGGTGGGGATTTTTGGATTTAGGACAAAAACAACAAAATCAAACAAGAAAACATGGGGTAGGGGCTCCAAAAACATGATCAACATGGCTCATGATACCAAGATGATGTAGGGTGGAACCCTATGTGGACAATCTTTCACGTTTGGAGTGGATCCTACAGGGAACACGATGAACGAGCGGAAGAACACGAGGAAAAACATGGGGGGGGGGGCGAGAGAAACTCAACCGACAAGTAATTGATCACACAAGGGCTAGATCACCGAACACATAAGGTAGCGCAAGATTAAAATCAACAGAGGAAAGATACAACGGTAGCCGTTCTTCTCCATGAGGAGGTCTTGATTGTCTTCCCATGAAGGGGTCTTGAATCCGCTTGGGGGATCTTCTCCGAAGAGGTCGTGAGCTCCGAGGAGAAGTAACCAAGTGGATGAGCAAGGCTCTCAAACAAAATATGAGCTAAAACCAATGCTAACCCTAATACGAAGCTAGGAGACGAGTATATATAGTGCTAAGCCACGAAGGGGTAAGTGGGAGAGGATACATGGGGCGAAAACCCCTTGCACTGGGCGCAGGCAGGCCGGTAGTACCGATCATGTGGCCAGTAGTTCCGCTGGGAGCTCATGCGGGGCGGTAGTTCCGGATGTGGAAGGCGGTACTACCGCCGGGAGGTCAGGCGCTGGCTTCTGGAGATGGAGGTCAAAGGGGCCAGCGGTTGTACCGGTTGTAGTGGTGGTTGTTCCGGTCTTTGGGCAGAAACCGGTAAAACCGGTGCAGCACCGGCCTTGCTCTGCTCGATCACAGAAGGTGGGCCGATTGTTGACTGGTAGATGGCCGGTTGTTCTGCCTGGGTAGTGGTTGGGCAGTTGTTCCGGTCCTTCTAGGCTAGGCAGATCGTCTACATGCACTAGATGTTCATCTTGCGTTGTAACTTCTCCTTGGTTACTTTCTTGGTACCTAAGCACACATAGCATCTCCGTTTGAGGTAGTAGCCATGTCTCAAGTGGGTCAAAGGGAAGTTTAACAAGGAGAGAGTTAACCTCGGATTGAATAGCACATGCTCGAGGGTCCACTTGGAGCTTCAGTAGTCGAAGTAGTGTCCATGGGGATGACTCTAGGATGCTCCACATCAACATCACAAAGAGCCTGATGCCCTTTGAGGCTTTTGTACATGCCTGTCACATACAATTCCTTCAACCCTGCATTAATGCCAGTGATACTTGTGGTATCCTCAGATGAGGAATTTGTGACCACAAAGACAGTTGAAGAATTTGCAGCAATAGAAGCATTTGAACTTTCAGGTGAAGAATTAGCAGATTCTCATTCAATGCATTTCAAACATGGTGGAATGAATTCTTCCTGAGCTGAACTGATCTGTTGAGCAAGCAAGGAATAATTTTCCTTTTGAAGATCTTCATAACTCACCCTTAGCTTCTCAAGATCTTTCTTTCTTTGAAGAAATTCATAGGATAGCTTCTCATGATTAGCTAAGAGAGTGTTATGACTACTTTGAAGATTATCAAACTTAGACTGTAGTCACTGAAGATTATCAGTCAGAGTTTGAGTTCGATCCATTTCCTCACCCAATAGGTCATCGCTTTTGTCTAGTAGATTTTGAACCTTTTCAAGAGCTTTTTGTTCTTTGACGGCAATCTTAGCAAGTTTGGAATAGCTAGGTTTGAGATTTTCATCAGATTCATCCTCACTTGATTCAGAGGATGGATATTTAAGTACCTTGGCACCTTTTTCCATGAAGCAATAGGTGGGAGCGTAGTCATCATCGTCTTCATCGGCAGTGTTGGGGAAGTCATTTTCCTCAGCATTGAAGATGGACTTGCTGACGAAAGCAGTAGTGATGGCTAGCTCGCCACACCAGAGTCTGGCCCCTCAGATTCCTCCTCTTCCTCATTTTCCTCAGATTTAGCTTTAGAATCCATTTCCTTGCTAATGAATGCCCGAGCCTTTTTGGAATTGCTCTTCTTGTGAGTTGAGGACTTTGAAGATTTTGATGATGAGGACTTTGAAGATTTCTTCTTCTTCTTCGAGTCGTCTGAACTATCATCCTTGTACTTCTTCTTCTTTGATTCCTTCGCCCACTAAGGACAATCAGTTATGTAGTGGCCAGGTTTCTTGCATTTGTTGCAAGTCCTCTTGTTGTAATCGCGGGATGAGGAATCTGATCTTATGTCATCACTTTTTGAAGATTTTCCAAAGCGACCACATCTTAAGAACTTCTAAAATTTCCTCACGAGCATTGCTAGCTCCTAGCTTAGTTCTTCAGGATCACCAAGGCTGCTATCAGTATCTTCTCCTTCAGATGAGGAAACTATCTTGGCCTTCAGTCTGTGTGTGATCTTCCATAGCTAGGCCCGTAGAGATCTCTCTTCTCAGCCAGTTGGAATTCATGAGTGTTCATCCTCTCAAGGATATAAGCAGGATCTAGTGACTTGTATTCTCCATGTTCTTGAATCATCAGTGCCAGTGTATCGAATGACGAATCAAGTGATCTCAGAAATTTATTCACCACCTCATGATCGGTGATGTCAGTGGCACCATGTGCTTGAAGCTTATTTGAGATGTCAGTGATGCGATCAAAAGTTTGCTGAACATTTTCATTGTCGAGTCTTTTGAAGAGGTTGATGAGATTGCAAAGAACGTCAACTCGAGAGTCACCTTGAGTTGAGACTCCTTCGTTGACCTTGGACAGCCAATCCCAGATAAGATTTGCTGTCTCCAAAGCACTCACTCTGCCGTACAGTCATTTGCTCAGATGGCCACATATGATATTCTTCGCTTGAGAGTCAAGTTGCTTAAATCTCTTCACATCAGCATCATTCACGGAAGGAGTGATGGAGGGAACGCCATTTTCCACAACGTACAAGAGATTGTTGTCAATTGCCTCAAGATGCATGCGCATCTTATTCTTCCAGTAGGGGTAGTCCGTCCCATCGAAGGTAGGACACCCAGCCGAGACCTTGATCATGCCTGCAGTTGACATAACTAAAACTCCAGGTGGTTAAACGAAAATCACACAGAACAAGGGAGTACCTTGCTCTGCTACCAATTGGAAGTGTGTTATATCGACTAGAGGGGCGTGAATAGGTGATTTTTACAAATTCGTCACTGAGGAAATTCAAAGTGAGGAATTTCCTAAATGACAAACTACTAGCAGCAGAATAAGTACTCAGGTGCAAGCATAACATGGTAGTAACACGATCATCATGATGAAATAAAATAAGCACAGAGTACAGGTAGCATGTAAACAGGATAAGCAGGCAGAAGACAAGATAACTGAAGAATTAGGATTGAGGAAATTGAGAAAGTCTTCAGTCAAAGTCTTCAAGCATTAATGATCAAGTTCATCAACACATGAATGAAGGAATGAAAGGGTTGAGGAAATAGAACCAGTAGCTTGGTGGACACAATGATTTGGTAGACCGGTTACAACTATTGTGACAGTTGTATGTCTGGTTGGAGTGGCTAGGTATTTAAACCTGAGGACACACAGTCCCGAACACATAGTCCTCACCGTATTCTCCTTGAGCAAAAGTCACACAGACCTCACCCAATCACTCGTGGTAAGTCTTCAAGTGACTTCCAACCTACACAGACTCGGTCACTCGGTGATCTACAATTCCTCTTGGACGCTCTAGACCATGACGCCTAACCGTCTGGAGGATGCACAGTCATCAAAGGTAACAAGCGTCGGTTCCACACGGGAACAATCTCTTCAGTGATGCTCAATCACTTTGGGTTGTAGGTGTCTGGGTTTGGGTTTTCCTCACTGATGATTTTCTCTCAAAGTCCTCGGAGGATGGGAAGCTCTCAATGACATTCTCTCGGATCAGCCAACCAGCTAGTGGTTGTAGGGGGTGGCTATTTATAGCCGGGGAGAAGCCCGACATGATAATACATAAATTCCCTTCAATGATATAACTGTTAGGTGGGTAGGATATTTTGGACAGCTGGCGCATAGCACAGCAACGGTCAGAAATTTGAGCTCTCAAATTCCTCTGGGCTATCATGTTCCTCACTTGTAGGCAATCCGCACTAGCGAATTCCTAACTCCTCATTCAGAACAAATTCCTCAGAGAATAGAAGATCTTCGTCTGTGTCACTGAGGAAATTGACTGAACTGGATGAGATTTCTAATGGCTTCACTCAAAAGGATTGGGTAGGTGTAGGCTTTGAGATGATCATCACATGGAAAGTGTTTCCTTAGTTTTACCTCGACCCCCTTTAATAGTAGGGTGTGTCCTATGACTCAAGAAAGAAAAAAATGAAACTACGAAAACAGAAGTCTTCACGCATCATAAATCCTCCCATCAATATCAAAGTCTTCAAGGTCACACCAATTTCCTCATTTTCAAAGTCTTCAAGAAAACCAAAGTCTTCAAATGAAGACATTCATCTTTAGGGGTCGACTTTCATCATAAATATCGAACTCCTCATAGTCCTATAGAACCTGTGTACACTCACAAACACATTAGTCCCTTAATCTATAAGTCTTCAATACACCAAAATCACTAAGGGGCACAAGATGCACTTACATTTCTCAGATATTTTTCAAAATAAACCAGTTGAGGAAATTGAACCTTATCGTCTTGATGAAATTCGCTAAGTGTTCTTGACCTAGGTTCTAGAGTTGTACAGATTGAAGGAATTGCATAATTGAGGAATCCGGTTGTTAAGTATAGCTTAGATGAAAGTACTCAAGACTGGCCAAAAAGGGAGTGTTGAAGAATTGAAAGAGTGATAAAAACAATACTTGAAGATTTTTGAGCAGAATGAAGATCAAATGGGGCAGTAAAATTAGCATTTAATTACCCAAATGATGAACTCGATGAACTAGACGACGAGACAAAGGAAGTCGTCAGCTCCGATCTTCCGTGCCCTAATGATATGTCTCCATCGTATCTACTTTTCCAAACACTTTTGCCCTTGTTTTGCACTCTAACTTGCATGATTTGAATGGAACTAACCCGGACAGACGCTGTTTTCAGCATAACTGCCATGGTGTTATTTTTGTGCAAAAATAAAAGTTCTCAGAATGAACTGAAAATCCACGGAGCAACTTTTCAGAATTAATAAAAAATACTGGCGAAAGAATCAATGTCAGGGGGGGCCCACACCCTGTCCACGAGGGTGGGGGTGCGCCCCTTCCCCTAGGGCACCCCCCTTCCTCGTGGGCCCCCTGGACGTCCACTGACCTCAACTCCAACTCCATATATTTGCTTTTGTGGAGAAAAAATCAGAGAGAAAGTTTCATCGCGTTTTACGATACGGAGCCGCCGCCAAGCCCTAATCTCACTTGGGAGGGCTGATCTGGAGTCCGGTCGGGGCTTTGGAGAGGGGGATTCGTCGCTGTCGTCATCATCAACCATCCTCCATCACCAATTTCATGATGCTCACTGCCGTGCGTGAGTAATTCCATCATAGGCTTGCTGGACGGTGATGGGTTGGATCAGATTTACCATGTAATCAAGTTAGTTTTGTTAGGGTTTGATCCCTAGTATCCACTATGTTCTGAGATTGACGTTCCTATGAATTTGCTATGCTTAATACTTATCACTAGGGCTTGAGTGCCATGATTTCAGATCTAAACCTATTATGTTTTCATGAATATATGTGAGTTCTTGATCCTATCTTGCAAGTCTATAGTCACCTATTATGTGTTATGATCCGACAACCCCGAAGTGACAATAATCGGGATACTTCTCGGTGATGACCGTAGTTTGAGGAGTTCATGTATTCACTAAGTGCTAATGCTTTGGTCCGGTTCTCTATTAAAAGGAGGCCTTAATATCCCTTAGTTTCCATTAGGACCCCGCTGCCACGGAAGGGTAGGACAAAAGATGCCATGCAAGTTCTTTTCCATAAGCACGTATGACTATATTCGGAATACATGCCTACATTACATTGATGAGCTGGAGCTAGTTCTGTGTCACCCTATGTTATAACTATTACATGAGGAATCTCATCCGACATAATTATCCATCACTGATCCAATGCGTGCGAGCTTTTCACATATTGTGCTTTGCTTATTTACTTTACCGTTGGTACTGTTACAATTACTACAAAACTGCTACTGTTACTTTTGCTATCGTTACCGTTACTTCCATACTACTTTGCTACTAAATACTTTGCTAGAGATACTAAGTTATCCAGGTGTGGTTGAATTGACAACTCAACTGCTAATACTTGAGAATATTCATTGTCTCCCCTTGTGTCGAATCAATAAATTTGGGTTGAATACTCTACCCTCGACAACTGTTGCGATCCCATATACTTGTGGGTTATCAAGACTATTTTTTGGCGCCGCTGCCGGGGAGCATAGCTCTATTCTTTGAGTCACTTGGGATTTATATCTGCTGGTCACTATGAGGAACTTGAAAGACGAAAGAACTAAGATTTATCCCTCAACTACGAGGGGAGGTAAGGAACTGCCATCTAGCTCTGCACTAGATTCTCCTTCTGTTATGAGTAAGCTTGCGACACCTAAACCTTCTTCTACTACTAATTCTGATATGTCGCATGTTATTGATGATGCCGCTTCTACTATGCATGATACTTATGATGAAGCTACTCTATGCTTGATACTATTGTGCCATTAGGTGAATATCTTGATGAACAACTTGCTAGGGTTAGAGAGAATGAAATTATTGAAAATGATATTATTGAAGATAGTGACGATGAAGGTTCTCCCCCTAAGTATGAATTGCTTGTTGTTCCTAAGGGTTATGTTATGGATGAAGAAACTGCTAGAGATTTTCTTGCTTGCAATGATAAATCTGATCTTAAGAAGTTATTAGCTAAACTAAAACAGAAAACTCTGAATGCTAGAATGAAATATGGCCGTGCTTTTGCTACTTCACCTATCTTTGTTATTGATAAGGATTATGAATTCTCAGTCGATCCTGAGATAATTACTTTGGTTGAATCTGATCCTTTTTATGGCTATGAATCTGAAACTGTTGTGGCACATCTCACTAAGTTAAATGATATAGCCACCCTGTTCACTAATGATGAGAAATCTTGCTACTATTATATCCTTAAGATATTTCCATTCTCATTAAAGGGTGATGCTAAAACTTGGTTTAATTCTCTTGATCCTGGTTGTGTGCGTAGTCCCCAGGATATGATTTATTACTTCTCTGCTAAATATTTCCATGCTCATAAGAAACAAGCTGCCTTGAGGGAAATATATAATTTTGTGTAAATTGAAGAAGAGAGTCTCCCACAAGCTTGGGGGAGGCTTCTTCGATTACTTAATGCTTTGCCTGATCATCCTCTTAAGAAAAATGAAATACTTGATATCTTTTATAAGTGACTAACTGATGCTTCCAAGGACCACTTGGACAGTTGTGTTGGTTATGTTTTCAGGGGAAGAACAATCGATCAAGCTGAATTGCTATTGAATAATATGTTGACTAATGAAAATAATTGGACTCTTTTTGAGCCAACTCCTGAACCAACTCTTGAGCCACTTCCTGAGCCAACTCCTAAACCAACTCTGAAGAAAAGAGGAGTTCTGTTTCTCAGTCCTGAAGATATGCAAGAGGCAAAGAAATCAATGAAAGAAAAAGGTATTAAAGCTGAAGATGTTAATAATTTACCTTCTGTTGAAGAAATACATGGTCTTAATACACCACCTATTGAAGAAATACATGGTCTTGATAACCCGACACAGGTAGTAAAGGTAAATTCTCTCTATAGATATGATAAAGTTGAAATCCCGTCTACTAAGTTTGCTAGCCAATGCTTGGATGAATTTGATGACTTTATGGCTAGACAAGAAAATTCCAATGCTTATGTTGGTAGACAACTAAATAGTAATGCTTACATGATTGGACGCTTGAGTGATTATATGGCTAGAGTTAAAGGTGAACTTAAATTCATTAGTAAATATGCTTCTATGGTTACCACTCAAGCAGAACAAGTACTTAAAGCTCAAAGTGAATTGCTCGATGAATTAAATAATAAACATGACTTTGCTGTTAGAGTGGCTACTAGAATGGGTAAAATGACTCAGGAACCTTTCTATCTTGAAGGCCACCCTAAAATAATTGAGCAAGATTCTCAAAGAAATAATGTAGATGCACCAAGTCCTTCTAAAAAGAAGAAAAAGAAAAATGATAGGACTTTGCATGCTTCTAGTGAACCTGTTGTAGACACACCTGAGAATCCCAATGATATCTCTATTTCTGATGTTGAAACACAAGCTGGTGATGAACATGAACCTAGTGATAATGTTAATGATAATGTTCATGTTGATGCTCAACCTAGCAATAATAATGATGTAGAGATTGAACCTGTTGTTGATCTTGATAACGCACAATCAAAGAATCAACGTTATGATAAGAGAGACTTTGTTGCTAGGAAGCATGGTAAAGAAAGAGAACCATGGGTTTAGAAACCCATGCCTTTTCCTCCTAAGCCATCCAAGAAAAAGGATGATGAGGATTTTGAGCGCTTTGATGAAATGATTAGACCTATCTTCTTATGTATGTGCTTAACTGATATGCTTAAAGTGAATCCTTATGCTAAGTACATGAAAGATATTATTACAAATAAAAGAAAGATACCGGAAGCTGAAATTTCCACCATGCTTCCTAATTATACTTTTAAAGGTGGAATATCTAAGAAACTTGGAGACCCAGGAGTACCAACTATACCATGCTCCATTAAAAGAAAATATGTTAAAACTCCTTTATGTGATCTTGGAGCCAGTGCTAGTGTTATGCCTCTCTCTTTATATCGTAGACTTGAATTGAATAAGTTGACACCTACTGAAATATCTTTGCAAATGGCCGATAAATCAACTGCTATACCTGTCGGTATTTGTGAGGATGTACCTGTTGTGGTTCCAAACGTTACTATCTTAACGGACTTTGTTATTCTTGATATTCCCGAGGACGATAGTATGTCGATTATCCTTGGTAGACCCTTTTTGAATATTGCAGGGGCTGTTATTGATTGCAACAAAGCCAATGTCACTTTTCATGTTAATGGTAATGAGCATATGGTACACTTTCTGAGGAAACAACCTCAAGTTCATAGCATCAATTCTATTAGAAAAATTCCAACTATTATTATTAGAGGTTTTGAATTTCCTCTTCCTACTATCAAGTAGAAATATGATATTCTTATTGTTGGGATGTGCATATCCCCGTTGAGGTAACCTAGTGTTACTCAAAATTTCTCTGGTTCCATGTTATTCGGAATGAGTTTGTTAACAAGACTTGATACACCTTGTTATTGGATTCCTTTTGATGATCATGAGATGGATGAAGTTAGAAGGCACAACCTTCTGGACCCTCCTTTTACTTTCTGTTATTTAGATTAAATAAAGCAAAAATAGTGTTTTCTGTCTGTTTTCTGAATTACCCATGCAATAAAAAATACCCCGAAAATAAAAGTTCTCAAATGCCCTGCAAAATTAATATGATTTTTTCTGGAATATTTGAGAATATCTTGCACTAAGAACACAGCAGGGGGAGCTGGCACCTGGGCACGAGGGTCCAGGGCGTGCCGACCCATATAGGGCGCGCCCCCTACCTCGTGGGCCCATGGTGGCCCCCCTCCACTTATTCCTGCACCCCCATACTTCTTCTTCCTCCCCAAAAAATCACTATCCAGCTCAAGCACAAGTTCTAGCTCACTTTGCTGCCATTTTTTATCTCCTTGCTCAAAGCTCCATTCACAAAACTACTTTGGGGGATTGTTCTTTGGTATGTGACTCCTCCAATGGTTCAATTAATTTTTGTTCTAGTGCTTTATTCATTGCAATTTTTTGCTGCCTAGGTGACCATGTTCTTGAGCTTGCATGTCAAATTTATATGGTCCCAAGTAATTCTAATGCATGATATAGTCTCTATGCACTTGTGGGAGTAGTTGCTATCAATTATATTGAGTTTGGTTCACTTTTATTTTGAGTTACTAAAAATTTTCAGAAAAAGATGAAGAGATTTTTCTTGAGGGGCTCTTCTAGCCAAGGCTCTAAGGATAAACAAGCTAAGGAGAATGAAAAGCCCAGGTATAATCTCCCTCGTGTGCCGGAAGTACGGCCGTGTGAATGGCCGTGTGATGATTTCTTGAGAGCAGCCAGGATTCATGATGATTTTTATTCGTTGGTTGATAATGCGGGCCTCACTGACTTCCTCCATGACCAGATCGAACAGTATCTCTTACTCACCAATACTTTCGTGCAAAATTTCTACTTTTATCGTAAGAAATCACCTCCTTTAGTAGAGTTTCATTTATATGATGTGGCTAGGGAGATGTCACTCTATGAATTTTGCATGGTTTGCAAGATACCCTTCGGGGGCAGCTTAGAGGAACCACATCGTAAAGATGTGGATGGATTTATTGATACTATTATTGTAGGAGAAACGAGGAAGGTTTCCGATGAAAGAATTACTAGCATACATTTTCCTGCCTTACGCTACTTTGCAATATTTGCTAGTCGATGCTTAATTGGTCGCGGAAACTATGGAAACCTTAGTGTTCCTGATATTATTATTATGTTCCATGCTTTATTTCGTGATAACTCTGTTAGTATGGGTGCTATTATTGCTAAACAATTAAGCGTGAACCGTACAAAGGGCCCCATCTTTGGAGGTATCTATGCTTCACGCCTTGCTAAATATTTCAGGATACCTATTAGGCATGTTGAGAAATAGGAAAATTTGTTGCCCCATATTTTCTAGATTATAAGAGCATGGTAGCACATGAGTTTATTGTTAAAAATGATGAGAATATGCTTAAGTATAATTTGAGATTTCATAAGAAACACAGTGAGACTATTATCTTGCCTGCGCCCTCTTTGTTTGATTTAACTGCAGGCCCTTATCTTGTCTTGCCAGCGGCCGTTTATGCGTATCGGGGCCAGACATCAGCTCCAAAGCTTGAGCCGGAACCACCACTTGACTCTTATCGTCCATCCTTTTATCAGTGGGATCCGGAGGAGATTGCCAGCCAGTGGTACCCTAATGAAAATCCTCAGCACACTAGAGAGAGTAGCCGCGATCCATGGGCATAAACCAACTTAGGCCAAAAGCCTAAGCTTAAGGGAGTACACATTTTTCACCGACATTACATTCATGTTCACACACTCATTCTAGTCGTCGGTGCTCATACTTTTTCATTGTACTATCCATGCTAGTTTATTTTCTTTTCTTGCTTTCTTCTTGTGTGTTTGATAAACCCTAAGAAAAACCAAACAAAAATTAGTTAGTTTAATTTCCATGCTTGTAGTAGTAATTAAAAGAAAACCCAAAAAGATTTCTCGTTCTTCTTTTGCTTGTTGGGAGCTTTCCCGTGTAAATAGTTTTATTTCTTTTCTTTCCTTTGGGGGTCCAGAGGAGAAGACCATGATGAAAATGTTTAGTGGCTCTTATATGCATTATTGTTGATTTAACCAAGAGCCCATATTACCTTGTCTCCTCCCTTGAATTGAATGCTTGCAGATTCCAGCTTACTCTAATGCACGCGCAGTATTATTATTATCCACACCGTTCGGTCGTGCAAGTGAAAGGCAATAATGATGATATATGATGGACTGATTGAGATGAGAGAAGCTGGTATGAACTCGACCTTTCTTGTTTTTGTAAATATGATTAGTTCATCGTTCCTGATTCAACCTATTATGAATAAACATGTTTGCAATGACAATTAGAGATTATAGTTGCTTATGCCATGCTTATTTAGCTAAGAGCTTATAATGGTTTACCTTGCGTGCCAACATGCTATTAAAATGGTTGTGATGTGGTATGATAGGGTGGTATCCTCCTTCGAATGATTCGAGTGACTTGACTTGGCACATGTTCACGCATGTAGTTGAAACAAAATCAACATAGCCTTCACGATATTTATGTTCACGGTGGATTATATCCTACTCATGCTTGCACTCAGTGTTGATTAATTTTAATGCATGTTCATGACTGTTGTCGCTCCCTAGTTGGTCGCTTCCCAGTCTCTTTCTAGCCTTCACCTGTACTAAGCGGGAATACTGCTTGTGCATCCAAACTCCATAAACCCCAAAGTTATTCCATGTGAGTCCACCATACCTTCCTATATGCGGTATCTACCTACCGTTTCAAGTAAATTTGTATGTGCCAAACTCCAAACCTTCAAATGAAATTATGTTTTGTATGCTCGAACAGCTCATGATAACCTAGGGTTGTCTGTATCTTCCATGTTAGGCAGGTTATTCTCAAGAGGTGTGGACTCCGCTCCTCATTCATGAGAAAATGGCTGGTCACCGGGATGCCCAGTCCCATGCTCAAATCAAATCAAAATAATTGCAAACAAAACTCCCCCAGGATTGTTGCTAGTTGGAGGCACCCGTTGTTTCGGGCAAGCCATGGATTGATGCTTGTTGGTGGTGGGGGAGTATAAACTTTACCATTCTATTTGGGAAGCGCCTATAATGTGTGTAGCATGGAAGATATCGAGATCTCTTAGTTGTTATGTTGACAGTGAAGGTATACCACTCAAAATGTTATTTATCTCTATTTCAAAATCGAGCTCTGGCACCTCTACAAATCCCTGCTTCCCTCTGTGAAGGGCCTATCTATTTACTTTTATGTTGAGTCATCACCCTCTTATTAAAAAGCACCTGCTGGAGAGCATCGTTGTCATTTGCATGCATTACAATTAGTTTATATTGGGTATGACTATGACTGGATCTCTTTTACCATGAATTACAATGTTTAGTCAGTCCTTGATCTCTAAAGGTGCTCTGCATTTATGTTTTGCGGTCTCAGAAAGGGCTAGCGAGATACCATCTTGTTATATCATATTATCATTGTTTTGAGAAAGTGTTGTCATCCGAGATTTATTATTATTGCTCGCTAGTTGATTGTGCCATTGATATGAGTAAACATGAGACCTAAGTGGTATTGTGAATATGGTTAGTTCATAATCTTTGCTGAAAACTTGAATGCTGGCTTTACATATTTGCAACAACAAGAGAAAACAGAGTTTGTAAAAGTTTTTCTTATCACTTTCAGTTTGTCAACTAGGTTGCTTGAGGACAAGCAAAGGTTTAAGCTTGGGGGAGTTTATACATCTCCGTCGTATCTACTTTTCCAAACACTTTTGCCCTTGTTTTGGACTCTAACTTGCATGATTTGAATGGAACTAACCCGGACTGACGATGTTTTCAGCAGAACTGCCATGGTGTTATTTTTTTGCAGAAATAGAAGTTCTCGGAATGACCTGAAAATCCACGGAGCAACTTTTCAGAATTAATAAAAAATATGAGCGAAAGAATCAAAGTCTGGGGGCCCACACCCTGTCCACGAGGGTGGGGGCGCGCCCCCTCCCCTAGGGCGCCCCCCTGCCTTGTGCCCCCCCTGGACATCGACCGACCTCAACTCAAACTCCATATATTTGCTTTCACGGAGAAAAAAAATCAGAGAGGAAGTTTCATCGCGTTTTATGATACAGAGCCCGCCGCCAAGCCCTAATCTCTCTTGGGAGGGCTGATCTGGAGTCCGTTCGGGGCTCCGAAGAGGGGGATTCGTCGCCATCGTCATCATCAACCATCCTCCATCACCAATTTCATGATGCTCACCGCCATGCGTGAGTAATTCCATCGTAGGCTTGCTGGACGGTGATGGGTTGGATCAGATTTACCATGTAATCAAGTTAGTTTTGTTAGGGTTTGATCCCTAGTATCCACTATGTTCTGAGATTGACGTTGCTATGACTTTGCTATGCTTAATGCTTGTCACTAGGGCCTGAGTGCCATGATTTCAGATCTGAACCTATTATGTTTTCATGAATATATGTGAGTTCTTGATCCTATCTTGCAAGTCTATAGTCACCTATTATGTGTTATGATCCAACAACCCCGAAGTGACAATAATCGGGATACTTCTCGGTGATGACCGTAGTTTGAGGAGTTCATGTATTCACTAAGTGCTAATGCTTTGGTCCGGTTCTCTATTCAAAGGAGGCCTTAATATCCCTTAGTTTCCATTAGGACCCCGCTGCCACGGGAGGGTAGGACAAAAGATGCCATGCAAGTTCTTCTCCATAAGCATGTATGACTATATTCTAAATACATGCCTACATTACATTGATGAGCTGGAGCTAGTTCTGTGTCACCCTATGTTATAACTATTACACGAGGAATCGCATCCGACATAATTATCCATCACTAATCCAATGCCTACGAGCTTTTCAAATATTGTGCTTTGCTTATTTACTTTACTGTTCCTACTATTACAATTACTACAAAACTACTACTCTTACTTTTGCTATCGTTATCGTTACTTCCATACTACTTCGCTACTAAATACTATGTTGCAGATACTAAGTTATCCAAGTGTGGTTGAATTGACAACTCAACTGCTAATACTTGAGAATATTCTTTGGCTCCCCTTGTGTCGAATCAATAATTCAGGTTGAATACTCTACCCTTGAAAACTGTTGCGATCCCATATACTTGTGGGTTATCACCTAACTCGGTGACGAAAGACGTCTACGGCAATGGCAGAGGTGAAGAAATCTTCGTCTGGCATGAGTACGTCGACGAAGAAGTCGAGGCGGTGAAGCTCTTCTTCTCCGGAGGTGATGAAATCTAGCGGCAACACTAGGGTTTGAGGTTTGAGAGTGATAAGAGCTTGGAGGCGAAGTGAAATAATGTTGACCAATTCAAGGCTATTTATAGCCGTAGTGAAAACTGAGGGGTCCGAAGAATTTGGACGAATAGGCCTTTAACTATTCGCATCTCGATGACACGCATCACACATGCATTTTTGCACTTATCCACGCATGTGAAGCGCGGGATGAGCTTACTGTGGCAACCGCCAAAAATATATTTTGAGATTTTAAAATGAGTTCACAATTTCTTCAGTTGTGAAGGACAGAGTGAAGACTTTGAATGGTGTCGAGTAGTATGCATATGTAGAATTTGTGAATAGAGTGGGTTCAACTTAGCATAGAGGGGAGCGGGTCCGATCACATCCACATAGATGAAGAAATCAAATTGAAGAATGAGAAATATCTGGATGCTACTGAGGACCAAAAAAGCTCAAATAAAATCATAAATATTAAGCAGTGAAGAATAACCTCAAATGAAGCATTTGAAAAGTTTGAAGAAATAGCAAATGACAAAAAAACTCAAATCTGAAGAATGTCATAAAGAGGTGGTGGCGTTACCCACCGTATAAGAACTATGAGACTTCAGACATCGCTTACAATTGTCGTAGGGTTCTGAGAGTCAAGTTCTTCATTAATTTCTTCACACATAGAGGGTTAGTCTTCATTTATTGAAGAAAAATTTACTTCATGTGTTGTGCATCAAAGTCATCAACAATGCATAATGTCGGCATTCAGGGAACGGGGGTCCCCAGACTTGCCTGCGTGCGGCCTGCAGCGTGGCTCAAGCAGTGGCCCAGTACGACCCGTCTTCATCAACAAACGCTCAAGACCCTCGCGAGGGGCCAAGCCTCGCGGGGCGGACGACGCAAGGCTTCCTCAGGGGCGGCCTCACCAGGAAGGCTCGCGAGGAGGCGGAGAGATCAAAGCAAAGAGTACCTCGCGAGGTTTTCATGACGCAAACCACGACGATAAAGACCACGCGGGTGCCAAGCGGGCGCCAGCCAGCGCCGTGTCCTCGTTTCCTCTTTGGTGCAAAGGGGGCAAGCGCAGGCGCGGAGTACCGAGGCATCAGAGAAAGGTTTCCGTATCAGTGCAATGAGCCCAAGACCAGCAGAGCGGCAGGACGGAGATCACCGTGGAGCCCAAGATGGTGTCTTCACCAGTGCTTTTGGCAGTCGAAGACCACCTTTAGTTAGGATAGCTTGTACTAGCTGTCCCCTTTCAAAATGGCCGTTGTTGGCTCCCTTCCCGCTCAATATTTTGGAAGAGGACCAGGGCCTCTATAAATAGAGATAGCCACCACAGTAGAGGCGGATCGAATCCTTCCCTAGGAGAACACCGCACCAGCTCAAGAACACCCCTCACGAGGCTGTTCTTCATCTGTACTGTTCATCATCAGGCCCAGAGGCAATCCACCACACCACACACTGGATTAGGGTATTACACCATAACGGTGGCCCGAACCAGTATAAACTTCGTGTCTCTTGTGTTGTTCATCATGCTAGCTTAGAATCAGTAGGGAGAAGATCTTCGTGCGCACCCCATAGTTCGAACCTTAAGGGTTTCGCCGGAACACGATATCCGATATTTGGCGCGCCAGGTAGGGGTGCGCCGGAATCCTCTTTCCCCTGTTCCGCGTTCCATCGCTTCGTCGCATCAATGGAAGATGCTAGCCGAGCTCGCGCCGAGTATTGGGCTGCTCTCGCTGACCACGTCGCTCAGACGGCTTCCGTCGGTGGGCCTCCTCGTCGTTCTCCATCACCCGCCGCCAACACCGCCACCGGCCTGGCGAGGAACGAGCAGCAAGCATCTTCGCTGCACCCCTCGGTGCGGCGGGAAGGCCGCACCGCCACTCCATCGCTAACTCCAGCCGGTTCATCGTCTCACGCTCGTCAAGCTCCCACGGATGCGTAGGCCGCATTGCTCCTGGCACGTGAGCTCCCGCACTACTGCCCGTTGACGACCTCTACGAGGAGTGGCTCGCTTGCATCACCGAGATCGTCAGCGCCGCAGGGGGCTCCCCTGCACCATCCCTCTCGTTGCCTCGCCCGCCATCCTGCATGGGCGATGCAGCTCAGGAGGTGCCTCCGCCACCTCCTCCCCAAGAGGGCGCCCTTTCTCCAAGGCCCGCGGTCCCTGGACGAGACCAACCGCGTCCAGCGCCCGCGCGACAAGAAAGGACCTGCTCCAGCACGGCAAGACCGCATCCCTGCACCGGCACGCCAAGACCCCATGCTGCCCCTGGTAGCGGCACGTGGGAACCATCAAGAGCAAGCCCCGCATCTGCAAAAAGCTCCGGTGGCAACCGCAGGTTGCCGCGCCTTCACCACAGAGGTACGCAGCATCGCCTGGCCAGGCAAGTTCAAGCCAGATCTGCCTCCTCGCTATGATGGCACAGCCGACCCAGTGGAGTTCCTGCAGCTCTACGAGCTGGGCATCGAGGTGGCCAACAGAGATGAAAAGGTCATGGCAAACTGGTTTCCCATGGCGCTCAAGGATAGTGCCCGCACCTGGCTCCTGAACCTGCCTCCCGGCCCGATCTCCTCTTGGGACGAGATGAGCAGCTGTTTCATCGCCAACTTCCAGGGCACTCGCGATCGTCCTCCAGTCGTGGGTCACCTGCGCCGCATCAAGCAGCAGTCGGGAGAGACCCTGGAGAAGTACATCCAGCAGACCCTTATGGTTCGAACTCTGGGGTGTGCGCGAAGATCTTCCCCCTACCAATCCGCGTCTGATCGCCTTGCGAGAATCTAAGCTAAATGTTGAACAACATGAGGGACACAAGATTTATACTGGTTCGGGCCATCGTTGTGGTGTAGTACCCTACTCCGGTGTGTGGTGTGGTGGATTGCCTCAGGGGCTGATGATGAACAGTACAAAGGAAGAACTGCCTCGCGAGAGGTGTTCTTGAGCTGATGCGGTGTTCTACTTGGGATGGATTTGCCCGTCTCTAGATGATATTCTCTCCTTGCTTCTACTGCGGTGACTAGCCCTATTTATAGAGGCCCTGGTCCTCTTCCCAAATATTCAGTGGGAAGGGCGCCAACAATGGCCATTTTGAAGGGGAACATCTAGTACAAGTTATCCCAACTAAAGTTGGTCTTCGGCTGCCAAAGGCACTGGTGATGACGCTGTCTTGGGATCCATGGTGACCTCCATCCTGCCGCTCTGCTGGTCTTGCTCGCGTTGCACTGGAATGGTAACCTTTTCCTGATGCCTCGGTACTCCACACCTGTGCTTGCCCCCTTTGCACCAAAGAGGAAACAAGGACACTACGCAGGCCGGCGCCCGCCTGGCCTTGATCGTCACGGCTTGCGTCACGAGCTCCTCGCGAGATACCCTTGCCTTGATCTCTCCGCCTCCTTGTGAGCCTGCCTGGTGAGGCCGCTCCTGAGGAAGCCTTGTGTCGTCCGCCCCGCGAGGCTTGGCCCCTCACGAGGGTCTTGAGTTTTGCGCTGAGGAAGATGGGTCGTATTGGGCCACCACTCGAGCCACGCCACAGGCCGCAGGCAGGCAAGTCTGGGGACCCCCATTCCCAGAATGCCAACAGTAGCCCCCAGGCCCAAGGTGCGCTTGGACTTGGCTTAGCAGAGAAGCGAAGGGGCAAGTGTAGAGCGCCGCGGGCCCATCAGCCTACGGCGTTGGGCGCCGCGTGGCGGTTGATCAGACGTGGGCGCCTCTGCTTCCCCACACTGCCTCGACAACTGCCCAACTGACAAAAAGGCTGGCCCGGGGTTAGCCTTACTTTCATTACTCTCGTCCGCCTTGCTTTAGATCCCCTTCCTTGCTCTTCGCCCTCCTGCTTCCGAAATCTCCAGATTTGCCACAGCCTTTCATCTCCGGCGAGCAATGGCGCCCCGCAAGATCGCGGCCGGGGCTCCACCGGCCTTGTACTCGCCGGCTCTGGATTCCCCCAACTTAACGGAGAAGAATATCGCCCTCACATGCCAGATGGCGGCGGCGCAGAGCAACGAGATGGGGGATACCGCGCTCTGGCCTGGCTCCGCCCGGCCGGAAGACAAGGGGAGCACCTTGTACCCCTTCTTCATGAGCGCCGTCATTGCTGGTCTGGTGCCTCCTTTCTCTGAGTTCTTCCTTGCCGTCCTTCGCCAATATCAGTTGCATGATCTGCATCTCCACCCCAACTCCATTCTCCTCCTGTCGATCCTCGCCTACTACTATGAGGCGCACGTCGGGGTGATGCCCTTCGTGGCCTTGCTGCGCCACTTCTTCTCCCTCTGGGTCACTGGCGCCAATATCTCGGTGTGCGCGAGCTTTGTCACGTACTCCAAGGCCAACGCCATCTCGAAGGCCGGGAAGAGGGCCGACGGCTTCCAGAGAAAGTGGGTCATGGTGGACGCTAGGTGCAACAACCCCTTGCTATAGCTGCCCACAGAGCAGCCCGAGGCCACTGAGGCATGGTCCCGCGCGAAGCTCGACGACTTGCGGGCGAAGCTGGTGCTGGAGAAGATGAACGCTAACCTGAGGCCAGGCAATCTGAGGGCGGCGAAGCTGGCCGGGGACACGCTCTTGACGGAGTTCATGTCGCACTGGGTGGCCCCTCTTTAGGCGCACTCGCGCCCGCTATGGAGGCTCGAGGATGCGGACGTCGTCCTCCGCCTGAGCTCGGATTCCCTGAATGACAAGGATCCGACCGCAGCCCTCTTCTTCTTGGTCAGAGAGGACGTGGCAGGCCCGGAGGATGCTCTGGTCCCCTTGTTCCTTCGCGATGACTGGGAGCGGGTGGTGGACACCATGCCCACCTTCGACGGGGTCGGTTTGGTGCCGGCGGAGGCCCGTGAGGGCCAGGCGGCGACGTCGATGGTGGACTTTTCCTCTGATGACTCCGGTGGGGAGAGGAGGAAAACGATGAAGAGGATGAGGAGCGTGACTCGGAGGCAACCTTCGAGGGGACGGGGGAGACCTCCCCCTGGCGCAGGTCCAGTGCCCTCTTCTCCATGCCTGATGACGACGAGGCCGGCACCAGGCGAGGGGGGGAGGACCCGCCCTTGATCCCGAAGAAGGACATGTCTGGGCTGATCTCCCGAGGGTCTACCCCAATCCTGGTGCCGGTCGAAGCCAGCTCTAGCCCTTCAGGTGCGCCTTCCTCTACGGCTGGGCCTCGCGAGGCTGAGCCACGCAAGAGGCTTTCGGGCTTCAAGCTTGGCCGAAGTCCGTGGGATCTCGTGACAGCCGACCAGTAATTATGCGAACTCCGCTTTGCTCCTGTCTTTTGCCGTCGAGGCCTAACATCTTTTATTGGGTAGGCTGCCACCTACGGCGAAGAGGATGAAGGGAGACGCGGCGACCCGGCTCATCGGTTGTGGCCACGTCTTCACTCACGAGGAAGGGAGGCAGCGGGGCCCGCACTTCCCCTGCCCGATCATCCTCGCGAGGCCAGCAGGGACGCTCTAGCGAGGAGTCAGCCCCCATGACCCCGCTGACTTTGGAGGCGCCTGTGCTTGATGCTGTCGCCAAAGTTGCCAAGGCTAAGGAGGTCCCTGCCTCCCAAGCTGTTATCACGCTCCGATCTTCTCCTCCTACTCCGCAGGCTCCTGTCTCCTCTGCCTCCTTCGTCGCCTTGGACCGCGCTGCCGACGAGCTGAGTCGGCTGCGGGAGAGTTGGTCTCCAGCTGGGTTCGCTCTGACGCCTCCATCCGAGCGGCGCTGAGCCAGGCTGTGACGACTTCAGAGGAGGGGAAGCAAGTCATCTCCCAGGCCATAGCCGCTCGCAACGCGGCATTAAAGGATGCTTCAATTGTCAAGGGCCGCTGCAAGACGCTGGAGGGTGAGTTGCAAGGGCTGCGTGATGAGCTCGCCAAGGAGATTCGCGACCGCTAGCCGAAGGAGGAGGAGATGAAGGCTCGGGAGGCTACCGTGAAGGACCACGAGGCCAAACTCTCAGCCGACTGCGGCCGGCTGAAGACGCTGGAGCAGGCATTGAAAACGGAGAGGGTTGAGCTGGATGCCAAGGCGGAGGTCTTGGCCGAGGACCACGCGACCTTCACGCGCTATGAGGAGAGGGCTCGCACGATGCTGAAGACGCTTTATAAAGAGGACCTTTAGAAACTGCTGGCCGGAGCCACAGAAGGCCCCGCCAAGCTGGTTCCCTTCCTCGTCGAGGCGCTTGAGGAGGCCGTGATCGGCATCGGCCCCATGGCCGAAGTTGTGGCTCGCGTCCTTTCCTCTGCAGCGCTGACACGGATCCTCAGCCACGTCTACCTCCGCAACCCCGACGCCAACCTTGACGACCTGCTGGAGGCCGTGGACGCCAAGCGCTCCGCCGCTGCTGCCGAGGTCGTAAAGGGTCGAGCGGAGGCCTTGCTGGCGAAGTTTCGCGCCTTTAACACCGTGCCCAAGCGAGGCGCTGCCGGCTCCGCGGCCTCGGGGGGTGGAGATGACAAGCGCGACTTCATCACGAGCGGTGGCGCGGCCCAAGGGTGATCTTCTCGCGGCCTCTTTCCTGCTTCGATTCCTGCAACATGCACCGTGCCTCGTGGAGGCGCTTAAATTTCTGTCTGGTATTGTGAGAACAATCTATGGTCTGTAATATTTGCTTCTGGATTTGCTAGATTTTGCGGTTTCCTTCCTATTTGCTTGTGTTCTACGTCGGCAGGGCCCGGCCCCGCGCATACCTCAGCCGCCGTTAGCCCCGACCGGATCACTAGGACGGGACTAAGGAGTGAGGGGCTACGTGGCAAGTTAGGCTCTTGAGTTGCGATGCTCAGGAATCCCCCTTGACACACCAATAGCAAATAGGGAGGGGGTGGAAGAGAGGATTTGTCGTTCTACGTCGACAGGGCCCGGCCCCGCGCATACCTCGACCGCCGTTAGCCTTTCGGAACTAAGGAGTGAGGGGCTACGTGACCAGTTAGGCTCCTGAGTCGTGATGCTCAGGAGTCCCCCTTAACGCTCAAATGGGTCTTCGTACCTTGGCTCCGCTCGGCGAGGGGCGCGCGACGTTGGCCAGGTCTAAGGGACCTGGCTAGGTGGCGTGTGCTGGGGCGTGGCCTAGGTGCAGCCCTCGTGCCCAGCCCCCTTGCGTGGCGCTCCTGAGGGGAGGCATTGCGATGAGGCCAAACATTCAGCTCTGGGCTCCCTGAGGTTGATACAGCCGTGGGATGCCCTCAGTTGTTTATCACCAGCACGGAGCATAGTGCTTCCGTATGTGTACGGGCATAGCCGCTCCTCGGCAGTGTCGTCAGCCAGCGCGGAGCATGGTGCTTCAACTGGTACGTGGGAGGGGGGATCCCCTCTGGGAGGAGCCCCCGGGGCGTGTACAGCCCCGCCCTGACACGTGGCCGGCACGGTAGGGCTAGGAGTGGTGTATCTGGGCACCCATGAGCCAGCGCGGGACTCACGAGGCCCTACCTCGAGGCGGGTTGTGCCTGGATCTAGGCCTTTGATGGTGGTACGTTCCTGCAAGATGGTTAAAATGCAAATGCTCTACGTCCTCAGGTCCCGGCCCTCGAGCGAGCTCAGCCGCCGCTGGTATGCCAGGTCGCGATGCCGTGGACAAGGCCTGGGGGTGAGGGATGGAGAGCCAGTAAGAGCTCCTGAGTCGTGATGCTTAAGCGCCCCCCTTTTAACGTGCAAGCGATTTGCGTGAGGGAGGAGAGGCCCATGGTAGGCGGCGGACGATAATCATAGGCAGGTTAAGCATGAAGAAGCAAATCAACTTAGATAGATGTAGAGAAAGGTACACACCACCGGGTCAGGCCCGAGCGGCTTGGGGATGATGCAGCCCGAGGGGCGCCCCCAACAAGGTAAGCTGAAGACATAAGCAAAACGGGTACATGCCGCGGGGATAGACCCACGCGACCTGGGAATGAGGCAGCCTTGAGGTCGCTCCCAGCTGAAATAAAACTTGAGAGAAGTCACCTGATACCATTGGAGAGCGAGTGTCGGAGTAGCTGACGGTGCATGGTGAAGAAGCCAATCCTCACGAGCCTTCGGAGCTCCGAGCCTTCGGAGGCTTGGGAGGTCCGGGCGGCTCGGCGAGGTCCATCTCCATTTCCTCCAGGAGTGCGCGGTGCTTGGCCACGTGAGCTTCCAGAATGCTCCTCATTAGGAAGGCCAGAGCATGCGAACGTAGCTGTGCGGTGGACCCTCGCAATTCCCCACGCGCGAAGGCCAGAAGCGCTCTTGAGACGCAACTCGATTGAGCCCTGGGTAGTCGATGCAGACGTGCAGCCCGCCATCCTCGCCTGGATGGGGAGCTACGCTGGGCAGGCGGCGGTTGCCGCGCACGACTCTCGATTCCAGCAACTCCTGAGCGACCTTGGTGATGAACTCCTGAGGGTTGGGCCCTCCTTGCCTTATGCCTTCCTGAGGGAAACGTGCCATGAAGCACGCCTCCAAGTGGTGCCCGAGCGCCTCCCTCGTGATCTTGGCAAAGTTAGGGGCTTCCCAGGAGAGAGCCCCCGAGCCTTGCCCAAGGAGGGCGCCGGGCACGCCTTCCTATGCGACAGAGGGTGGCGCCCCTTGGATGGGCACATGTCCTGATGTGGCGCCTATGGAGGTGCCTGCCTCCTGAGGCCTTGAGCCAGGTGATGTCTTCTTCTTCTTGGGAGCTGCTTCAGGAAGGTTTCCACTCTTGCTGCCTGGGTCCTCGATTGACGCGGCTTGGAAGGTGCGCTCAAGAGAGCACACCGCCTCCTTCTCTTCACAGGGGACCGTGATGACTCCGCGACTTCCTGGCATCTTGAGGACGTTGTAGCCATGGTGAGTTACTGCCATAAACTTGGCCAGGGCGGGATATCCGAGGATGGCATTGTATGGTAGGCGAATGTGGGCGACGTCGAAGTCAATGAGCTCGGTACGGTAGTTCTTGCGCTTCCCAAAGGTCATAGGGAGGCAGACCTGCCCTATCGGGACAGTGGAACCATCAGTGACTCCTGAGAAAGTCTTGGTTGGTTGAAGTTGATCGTATGGCACTTGGAGATTGTTGAACGTCTCGACGGACATGACATTGAGCCCTGCCCCGCCGTCGATGAGGGTCCTGGTAACTTGCACATTACTGATGACTGGGGAACAGAGCATCGGGAGGACACTGGCTGTTTTCGCGCACTTGAGCTGATGCACTGAGCTGAATGTGATGGCACACGCGGACCACCTGAGAGGGCGCGTGGCCTCAAGCTTGGGGAGGACTGCATTCACCTCGCGAGCAAACTGCTTGAAGATGCGCTGAGAGGCTGGGGCCTGGGCACCGCCCAAGATGCAAGCGATTGCACGCGGCTCCTGGAAGCCCCCATCCCCCTCGTCCTGATGATGGTCGTCATTCCTTCTTGGTGGTGGTGGCAGAGGAGGAAGTCCTGCGTTGCCTTGTGGGCGATCCTCACGAGGCTGATCCCTCCAAGCCCCCTCGCGAGACTGGTCCTGCCAGCGGTCCTCGCGAGGCCGGTCACGCCATCCTTGGTGAGGGCCTCGGTCGTCCCATCGTCCTCCACCTCTTCCTCCGCCTCGGACATAGCCTCGATCGTTGTGCTCAGGGCGTCGACCGACACGGCCTTCTCGCACGGCCCTGAGCTCTTGGAATTCGTTGGTGTTGTGGGTGTGGAGATCGTGGTACACACAGTACCGGTTGCCTTTGGACGACTCCGACTGGTCCCTGCCGTGCTTCATGTCCGGCTCTGCTGCGAGCACAGCTGCTCCCTTGCGCTTCACATCCTTGGCCTTGGCTTTCTTCTCTTCTGGATGTGCAGCTAGGAGCTCGAGAAGGGAGAGGCGTCCCTCCTCTGGCCTTGCGCACTTGGTTGCCAGGTTAAACAACTCTAGAGACGTGCACAGATCTTTGTGGATTGCCAGTTCCTCCTTCATCTTGACATCACGGACGCCGTCGGAGAATGCTGAGATGATGGCCTCCTCGGTCACCTTGGGAATCTTGAGCCGAGCGCTGTTGAAGCGCTGGATGTACTTCTGCAAGGTCTCCCTGGGTTGCTGCTTGATGCGGCGCAGGTCGCCCACGACCGGCGGATGGTCGCGAGTGCCCTGAAAGTTGGCGATGAAGCGAGTGCGCATCTCGTCCCAAGAGTAGATCATGCCAGGAGGCAGGTTCAGGAGCCACGTGCGGGCACCGTCCTTGAGTGCCATGGGAAACCAGTTCGCCATGACCTTTTCGTCCCCGTTGGCGGCTTCGATGCCCAACTCGTAGAGCTGCAGGAACTCCGCGGGGTCGGCAGTGCCATCATAGCGAGGTGGCAGGTCAGGTTTGAACTTGCCCGGCCAGGCGACACTGCATAGCTCGGTGGTGAAGGCGCGGCAGCCTGCGGTGGCCACCAGAGCTCTCTGCTGATGCGGGGCTTGCTCCTGGGGATTCCTGCGTGCCGCTGCCTGGAGCAGCGTAGGGTCTTGACGTGCTGGCACAGGGATGCGGTCATGACGTGGTGGTGCCGGGAGCACGCGAGCACCTTCTTGGGGACGAGGGATTTCTTGGCAGCTCCTTTCTTGTCGCGCGGGCGCTGGACGTGGCGGATCTCTCCCTGGGGCCGCGCGCCTTCGAGCTAGGGCGCCTTCTTGGGGAGGGGGTGGCGGAGGCACCTCCTGGAATGCACCACCTGTGCAAGACGGAGGGTGAGGCAGCGAGAGGGACGGCGCAGGGGAGCCCCCTGCGGCGCTGACGAGCTTGGTGATGCAAGCGAGCCACTCCTCGTAGAGGTTGTCGGCGGGATGCTAGTGCAGGAGCTCACGCGCCAGGAGCAACACGGCGTGCGCGTCCGTGGGGCGCGACGGGCGTGGGACGATGAACTAGCAGGAGTCAGCGACGGGGTGGCGGTGCGGCCTTCCCGCCGCACCGAAGGATGCAGCAACAAGGCCTGGTGCTTGTTCCCCGCCGGGCCGGTGGTGGCGTTGGCGGCAGGCGACGGGGAACGATGGGGAAACCCACCAACGGGAGCCGTGTGGGCGACGCGGGCGGCGAGAGCAGCCCGACGCTCGGCGCGAGCCTGGTTTGCGTCAGCCATGGACACGACGGGTGATCGAACGTGAAACTGTGGTAGAGAGATTCCGACGCACCCCTACCTGGCGCGCCAAATGTTGGATGTTGGGTTCCGGCAGACCCTTAAGGTTCGAACTCTGGGGTGCACGCAAAGGTCTTCCCCCTACCAATCTGTGTCTGATCGTCTCGCGAGAATCTAAGCTAAACGTTGAACAACACGAGGGACATAAAATTTATACTGGTTCGGGCCACCGCTGTGGTGTAATACCCTACTCCAGTGTGTGGTGTGGTGGATTGCCTCAGGGGCTGATGATGAATAGTACAAAGGAAGAGCTGCCTTGCGAGAGGTGTTCTTGAGCTGATGCGGTGTTCTACATGGGATGGATTTGCCCATCTCTAGATGATATTCTCTCCTCGCTTCTACTGCGGTGACTAGCCCTATTTATAGAGGCCCTGGTCCTCTTCCCAAATATTGAGCGGGAAGGGCGCCAACAACGGCCATTTTGAAGGGGAACATCTAGTACAAGTTATCCTGACTAAATTTGGTCTTCGGCTGCCAAAGGCACTGGTGATGACGCCGTCTTGGGCTCCACGGTGACCTCCATCCTGCCGCTCTGCTATTCTTGGTCTCGTTGCACTGGAATGGTAACCTTTGCCTGATGCCTCGGTACTCCACGCCTGTGCTTGCCCCCTTTGCACCAAAGAGGAAACAGGGACACTGCGCAGGCTGGCGCCCGCGTTGCCTCGATCGTCACGGCTTGCGTCACGAGCTCCTTGCGAGATACCCTTGCCTTGTTCTCTCCACCTCCTCGCAAGCTTGCCTGGTGAGGCCGCTCCTGAGGAAGCCTTGTGTCATCCACCCCGCGAGGCTTGTCCCCTCGCTAGGGTCTTGAGATTTGTGCTGATGAAGATGGGTCGTACTGGGCCACCACTCGAGACACGCCGCAGGCCGCAGGCAGGCAAGTCTGGGGACCCCCGTTCCCAGAACACCGACAGCTTCAATAGTGCTTGCCTCAAGATTCCCAAGGTGACTGAGGAGGCCATCATCTCAGTGTTTTCTCACGACGTCCGCAACGTCAAGACAAAGGAGGAGCTTGCCATCCATGAGGATCTGTGCACATCTCTGGAGCTGTTCAACCTGGCGACCAAGTGCGCAAGAGCTGAGGAGGGGCGCCTCTCCCTCCTCGAGCTTTCGACTGCTAACCCAGAAGAGAAGAAAGCCAAGGCCAAGGACGTGTAGTTCAAAGGAGCAGCTATGCTCGCAGTAGAACCAGACAGAAAGCACGGTAGGGACCAGCCAAAGTCGTCCAAGGGTACCTGATTCTGCGCCTACCACAACCTCTACACCCACAACACCAAAGAATGCCAGGAGCTCAGGGCCGGACGAGAAGGACGCATTGGCCGGGGCTACGGCCGAGGAGGAGGAAGAGGTGGAGGATGATGCGACGATCGAGGCCCTCACCAGGAGTGGCGTGACCGCCCTCGCGAGGATCGCTGGCAGGACCAGCTTTGCGAGGGGGCTTGGAGGGATCAGCCTCGCGAGGATCGCCCGCAGGGCAACACAGGCCTACCTCCTCCGCCACCACCGCCAAGAAGGAATGATGACCACCACCAGGACGAGGGGGCTGGGGGCTTCCAGGAGCTGCGTGCAATCGCTTGCATCCTGGGCGGTGCCCAGGCCCCAGCCTCTCAGCGCATCTTCAAGCAGTTTGTTCGCGACGTGAATGCAGTCCTCCCCAAGCTCGAGGCCACGTGTCCTCTCAAGTGGTCCACGTGCTCCATCACTTTCAGCTCGGCGGATCAACTCAAGTGTGCGGCTACAGCTGGCATCCTCCCAATGCTCTATTCCCCAGTCATCAGCAATGTGCCAGTTACCAGGACTCTCATCGATGGTGGCGCAGGACTCAACGTTCCGTCCGTCGAGACGTTCAACAACCTTCAAGTGCCATATGATCAACTTCAGCCAAACAATCCTTTCTCAGGAGTCACTGACGGTTCCACCACCCCGATAAGGCAGGTCCGCCTCCCTGTCACATTCGGACAGCACAAGAACTACCGCACCGAGCTCATCGACTTTGACGTTGCCCACATTCGCCTGCCATACAATGCCATCCTCGGGTTTCCAGCACTGGCCAAGTTCATGGCAGTGACCCACCATGGCTACAACGTCCTCAAGATGCCAGGAAGCGGTGGAATCATCACAGTCCCCTGCGAAGAGAAGGATGCGGTGTGCTCCCTCGAGCGTGCCTTCCAAGCTGCATCAATCGAGGACCCAGACAACAGGGGCGAGAACCCTTCTGAGGCAGCTCCCAAGAAGAAGAAGACATCTCCCAGTTAAAGGCCTCAGGAGATTGGCATCTCTGGAGGTGTCGCATCAGGATCCGCGCCCGTGCAAGCGGCACAGAGGAAGGCGCGACCGGCGCCCTCCTCGGGCAGGGCTCGGGGGCTCTCTTCTGGAGGGCCTCAGACTTTGCCAAGATCACGAGGGAGGCGCTCGGGCACCACTTGGAGGTGTGCTTCACAGCATGTTTGTCGGGGAAATTCATCCACGAACACCTATGGGACCGGCGGACCAAGCCCCTTTTGGTTCGGCAAGGGGCGGAGATCACACGAAGAGCAGATCGAGGCGAAGCACACGAGCGGTTTACCCAGCTTCGGAGCTCTCCGGAGAGATAATACTCCTACTGCTGCTTGTCTGATTGTATTGTGTTCTTGCTCGGGAGCGCTGAATGCTACAGTACACTCTAGCTGCTAACGAGACCGAGCGTGTGTGATCTTCTGGGCTCTCACCTGAAGCGAACCCTCTCTACGTTGCGCATGGGCCTCCTTTTATATGCTCAAGGGGTCACCGACAGGTGGCAACGCAGAGAAGGGTAAAAATGGAAAAGGGGGTTGCGGTTGGTACAACCACCTGCACAGTGCATCCTACCTAACCCTGACGGCAGGGGACAAAGGCATTAAATGCCCGTCTGCGTCGCCCAAACAGTGTAAAAAGGGACCGTCAGGGGTGTCACCGCTTGCCACGATGGTGGTCTTGTCAGCTTCGCATGCCACCGCGCACCGCTGGCTGCACAGCCTCTCGCCACGCGCGCCTGGAAAGGCCCCCCAGAGCGACACGTTGGTGGATGTGCTGGAGTGTGGGTACAGGGTGGTAGCCTGCCGCGGCAAGCGCCTTGCCGCGGCTGTTGTCTTGTCGGGTCCGGAAGCTTGTCGCTCACTGGGCCTTGCCGGGACGCGCGGCGCATCGCGGCAAGTTCCTTGAAATGCCTTGGTTGGCCTTCCCAGCAAGCTCCTCTTGCCGGGGCCTTGTCTCCTGAGCTTAAATACTTTGTTCTTGAATGGCTCCAAAGGAACCATGGAGGGCCTCGGCGGTCATCCGGCAAGCCTTGTCGCGGGGCGCTGCAACTGCCCGTGCACAAGTTCGGGATACTAGGGTACCCCTACTCTAGTACACCGACAGGAGCCCCCGGGCCTGGGCCACACATGGTGCCGAGCGCTGTTGGGCCAGGCCCAAAACAAGGCACGGGCACACGCGGCCTGGATTACGCCGTATCTTACTCCGTATCCACCACGCCCTCCCCAACGGCACGCGTCGAATGCGGCATCATGGGAGAGATCATGGGTGGTTTCTTTATTCGGAAGGGCGAAATGTCCGCCCCCTCCCTCTTTATAAGCAGGGGAAACAGGGGTAGTTTGCCTACTTTGCCGGTTGCTACTTCATTCTCGAAAATCTCCGCCGCTCCCCCCTTCTTCCCGAAGCCGAAAGAGAGCAGCGCTCTGCCCCCATTGCCACCAGCTCCACCGACGCCGCCGATCTCCCCCGCCACCTCCGCCATGGCTCCGAAAGCCGACAAGGGGAAGGGCGTGAAATCGGCCGAGGCGCAGCGGCTCGCGGCGCTGCGAAAGGAGCGGGCCATTTTCCCCCCTCAGCTTGACGCGAAGGAGCTGAAGGAGTACTACTACCTCTTCTGGTCGACGGAGACGCGAGCGCATCCGCGCACGAAGGTACTCCCGGCCAGCGCTTCGAGATTGGCTCCGAACGGGTACCCCTTCTTCGCGTTATTCTTCTACTGCGGGCTCTGCCCGCCCTTCTCTGAATTCTTCTACGATATCATGAACACCTACGGGTTCCGCCTCCTTGATTTCACCCCCAATGCCGTTCTGACCATGGCAGTTTTTGCACATCTGTGCGAAAACTTTGTCGGAGTCCACCCAAACGTAGCCCTTTTCCGCCACTTCTTCATGCCTCGAGTCGAGAGAGGAGAGCCCCTTGCCGGAGGAATCACTTGGATCTCGAGGGTCAGCAAGAAGGAAGCCTATCTGGAGGGAGAGCTCCGCAGCAAATGGGAGGAGTGGAGAGCTGAGTGGTGCTGGATCGTCGAGGAGAACCCGCAGCCATTTACCGCCCTGCGCCAAGCCCCAATAGTGCACGGCAATGATTGGAGCAACGTGGCCCCGGAAGACGACAGGCTGAAGATCACCGTCACCCGGATCCTACGCCTCAGGCTTGCCGGGCTCACTGTGGGCGCAGTTGGCGTAGATTTCCTTCGCCGCCGCATCGCCCCCATGCAGGAGAGGGGGAGACCCGCCTGGGAGTTCAAGAACTCGGCGGATATCATGAGGCTGCGCCCGGGCCTCAACTTCAACTTCACCGTCCTGGAGCTGGATGCGATGCTCCTGGAGCTATTCAAACGCGATCCTCAGCATCCATTCACGTTGCCGAGGAATGTTGTTCCGTTGTGCAACAATTCTTCGCTCGACCGGATCCGCGCAATGATGTCGTTGTGCGATTTGCACGGAATCGCCCCAACTTGGCAAGAACCTGCGGATGACGTCGTGCGGGCGTTCTTCGACGACTTGGTAGAAGTGCTGGTCCGCGCTGATGAGCAAAAGAGCCTCACCCGCGACACCACTGATGACAAGATGCAGCGCATCGCCACCAGGCTGGAAGAGGTGGCGGCAGCAGTTGCCGCGGGCGAGTTCGGGTTCACCGTGGAGGAGGCAGAGGCAGCAGAGGCGGCAAGCCTTGCCGAGCGCGAGGAGTTTGCCGGCGAGGAAGATCTTGCCGGCCCTGAAGCTGAGCTGAGCAAGCCCGGCGAGGAAGAGCCCGAACCTTCAGACAGCTTGCCACAGGCGGAGCCCCCGGCTCCAGCAAGGAGGCGTCTCTGCAAGGCCGGGGACGCAGCGGGGCGGCAGACAAGCCAACAGCCGCTGAGCCATGCGACACGCTCTACCGCGGCAAGCAATGTTGCCGCGGGAGCGCCTCACGCCGCTGCGGCAACTGGAGCGGGGTCTTCCCGGTCTACCGCCACTGCTCCTGCCAAGCGGGCGAGGGAGCCAACTCCTCCGCCTCGTCGCACCAGAGGCGAGCCGGACTTCGATCTCTCCGCGCTCAGCTCCGACGAGGAAGAAGAAGAGTAAGATTCCTTGCCATTCTTGTTATTCTTTGATCTTTGTTGGCTTTCGTCTTGTATCTGACTTGCTTCGATTTGAATCCATTCCTTTCAGGACGCTGGCCCAGAGAGCGGCGAAGAGAGCCAAGGCCCCGGTGATTGTCATCGAAGATGATCCCACCGTGTCAGCAGGGGGTGTGTCTGAGACCACCTTGACGGACCCGGCAACTACTCCCCAAAGCAGCCCCCAGCGCAGCCCCCAGCGTAAGTTTATAGTTTACTTCCCGCCGTCAGGTGCGCATGGGTGCTCTTTTCTCTACTGACATCTTGACTGTTGGATTTGTGTAGGAGCAGAACAGCCTCACCAGGAATGCCCGGAAGCTGCTCCCGAAGTGCCATCTGCTTCGACTACGCCGCCAAGGGAGGAGTCCCCGGCAAGGGAGCGCTCTCCGGCAAGGGAGAACTCTTCGGCAAGGGACAGTTCTCCGGCAAGGGACGGCACCAGTTATCCTCCGGTGGTTGAGACCGTGACCGCAGATCCTAGCACAGGTAATTTTCTTGTCTGAAAACTTCCCTTGGGATCTTCTTCTTCTGATTTTCTTCTTGTATATTTGCTTGACTTCCCTCCCCTTTCCGTTCGTCAGATCCCCCTGCCACAGAGCCGATGGAGACCGAGGACGCCGGCGAGGAGGGCGCGCGTGGCAGTGCCGACGACGCCGTCGCCGCCGAAGGAGAGGCCGGTGCTGATGAGCCTGCCGGCAAAGAGGCCGCCGAAGCTGCCGCCGCAGAAGCTGGCGAGGGACCCGGCGATCGCACTGACGGCCCCGAAGCCGCAGGAGCGCCTGGCGCTACACCGACCACCGATCCCCCCGCCGCTGCTACAGAGCCAGGCTCCGAAGAGCCACAGCCCGGCGCCTACCTGAAGGCCGGCGATGGTATCTTCATCAAGCTTCCCTGGGCGTCAAGCTCCAGGGTGCCGGTCGAGGGAGAAATCCTGGACGGAGAGGTGCTCGCCTCCGCTGGGCTGACGGTGGTCGACGCGCCAAGCAGCAGCAGCGACGAGCCTGAGGAGGAGCGGCTACTGCGGAAGCTGACGTCGCTCTACCGTGCCCGACAAGCCAAGCTGGCCTCCCGAGAAGCGCTTGTCGCGAAGGCGGGAGTTGATATTGAGAAGCGCGTGGAGGAGCTCCGAGGCCTCAGGCAGGAAGCTCTCCGGTCCTTGGCGGAGGAGCGGGAGCAACTTCTCGAGGAGCGGAAAGCCTTCCTCCTTGAGAAGGCTGAAGCTGAAGAGAAGCAACGGCTTTTCGCCGAAAACTTATTCGCGCAGGAAGGAGAGTTGGCGCAGCGCAAGGTCAATCTTGACAGCCACGATGAGGAGCTTGCCACGCGCGAGCAAGCGATTGGCGGGGCTCTCAAGGTGGCAAAGGATGCTACCGCAGCTGCCGAGGCCACCAAGAAGGAGCTGGAGACAAAGGTGGCGCAGCTGGAAGCCGATCTCCGGGCGAGCGGCGAGGAGCTTGCCGCTCTCAAGCGTGAGCGCGAGAAGGATGTCGCCGCTCATGGTGAGCTGCAAGGCCTCCTCGCAGAGAGGAGCAAGGAGCTTAGCGCTGCCAAGGACTCCAACGCGGATCTTGAGTTGAAGTTGGCTACTTTGACTCAGACGCTGGACGGCGCCAGGGAGCGGGAGGTGGCCTTGTCGGAGAAGATCAAGGCCGACGAGGCACTGCTGGCGAATGCTGCTGCCGCCCACGACACCTTCAGGGAGACTGTGGAGCACTAGACTGAGGGTCTGGTGAATATTGCCGCCGCCATCGACGGGGAGTTGGCGCAGCTGGGGGTGGAGGATCTCGGGTACTCCTCCGACGAGCATCTCCAACCAACGCCAAGCTCAGCTTGTTCTTCAAAGGCGTGGCGACGGCCCTCCAGCGACTCTGGGAGAAGATCCCAAAGCAGCTGGCCGACGAGTCGCGCAGGATCTGCGCAGGGGTTCTTCAGAAGGTGCTGGTGAAGGTGGCCTTCCGCAATCCAGGCCTCAACCTCACCAATGTCCTCAAATCCTTGCCGCCGGATGCTGATTTGGATGCGCTCAAGGCCCTTGTCGCACCCATTGTGGACAAGGTGAGCGAGATCAAGAGGGTTGAGGGCGATCGCGTAGATTAGGCCGCCCGTCTTTTCTTTTTCTTTGTCGCTGCTGGTCATGTCACAAGAACAGTCTGTTAGAGCTGCGACAAGCTATCTTGTAATATAATTCTGTTTTGGGTAGAAATTTGCTATGTTATTTCCTTTACTTGGTTCCTTCCTTTGTATGTTTTTGCCCTACGCTTTTAGGGAACTTGCCGGCATGGGCACCTTAGCCGTGAGCGCTGAGTGCGGGACATCAGCAGCCTGCTGGCGGTGCTGCTACCGACAAGAAACCTTGTTGCAACTAGTCGCAGCTCACTTAAGTTGTTGAGCGGACTCGAAACAAAGTAAGGGCGCAACTAGCTACGAGTTGGTTCCTCTGCACACAGGTTTTCCATACAAAGTACGGTCGTTCAAGGAAGATAACTAAAAAATTTAAAAACTGATTGCTCAAACCTGGCAACTTAGCTTTTCTGTCGTTTGCTTTCCGGCAAGGAGAAACTTGCTTGAATGATGCCTGGTCCACACCATTATCCTTGCTTTCCGGCAAGGCGAAACTTGCTTGAACGATGCCTGGTCCACCCCATTATCTTCTCCTTTCCCCCCGGCAAACTTGTGTACGAGGGAACCTTCTTTTCTTTTTTAAGAAAAAGAAAGAAGAGAAAATAAAGATATGGAGCCTTACGGCTTGTTATTGCTTACAGAGGGTAGGTGCTGCACAAAGTGTCAGGTCACGCATGCAAATATAAAGTAAAAAGCATGAAATTAACAAGATGTGCAGAGCACATGAGCTTTACTTATGCACGGGATCTGCGCCCGGCTTTGTACAAAGGATTACATGCAACATCGGCAAGACTTGTACAAAAGGTGGTTGCCGGAACGGGTTCCGGCAACCGCGCCCTACGGGTAAAACTTACGAAGATGCTCAATGTTCCAGGAGTTGCTCACCGGTGCGCCATCTTCGTTCTCAGGGCGGACAACGCCAGGCCTAGTGACTCGTTTCACCCGATAAGGGCCTTCCCACTTCGGCGTCAACTTGTTGGAATTCTTGGCGGACTGAACGCGCCGAAGAACAAGGTCGCCTTCCTCGAAACTTCTGGCATTAACTTTGCGGCTATGGTAGCGGCGCAAAGCTTGCTGGTATCGAGCAGCTCGTACAGCAGCCTGAAGACGGTCCTCCTCTAGGAGCAATGCGTCATCTTGTCGCAGCTGCTCTTGCTCAAGCTCATCATAGGCGAGCACTCGAGGTGACCCGTATACGAGTTCCGTGAGGAGAACTGCCTCTGCTCCATAGACTAGAGCGAAAGGTATCTAGCCAGTGGCTCGATTTGGCGTCGTCCTGATCGACCAAAGAACCACCGGCAGCTCCTCGATCCAGTTTCTTCCGCACTTGTGCAGCCTGTCGAAAGTTCTGGTCTTGAGCCCGCGCAGCACTTCAGCGTTTGCCCTCTCCGCTTGACCGTCGCTTCTCGGATGAGCAACAGAAGCGAAGCAGACCTTGGCGCCAAGGTCTTGGACATACTGCATGAAGGTGCGGCTCGTGAATTGCGTGCCGTTGCCGGTGATGATCCTGTTAGGGATCCCGAAACGGCAAACAATCGACCTGAAGAACTTGACTGCTGACTGTGCTGTCACCTTCCTCACTGCTTCTACTTCCGGCCACTTTGTGAACTTGTCGATTGCAATGTACAAGTACTCAAAGCCCCCGACGGCTCGGGGAAAGGGGCCGAGGATGTCGAGCCCCCAGACCGAAAATGGCCAGGATAAAGGGATCGTCTGGAGAGCTTGAGCTGGCTGGTGTATCTGCTTGGAATGGAACTGGCACGCTTTACACTTGGTTACTTGTGCAGTTGCATCTTGGAGGGCTGTCGGCCAAAAGAAACCTTGCCGGAATGCCTTGCCGGCAAGTGCTCTTGCGCCAATGTGGTGACCACATATGCCTCCATGTATCTCTGCCAACAGCTTTTGTCCGTCTTCCCGATGAATACACTTCAATTTCACGCCGTTGAGTCTTCTTCTGTACAGTGTGTTGTCAACAAACTGGTACATACTCGACTGCCGGGCTACTCTTTCCGCTTCTTCTTGCTCTTTGGGAAGTTCTCCTGTTTGAAGGAAATGGACAATCTGTTGTGCCCATGTTGGAGCTTGCGGCTCGACAACAAGGACTAAAGGCACATCTGCTGCTGCGGGAACATCCGCTTCTACGGCAAGAACCTGTGGCTCTGCCGGAGCTTGATGTTCCCCGGCAAGCTTGCCGGAGCAAAACTTGTCGGGAGCGTCTGCTTCAACGGAACAAACTCTAAGGCTTGTCGGAGCAGACTGCTCCTCAGCATCCTTGGTGTTGATTTTGGGGACCTTCTTGGCGGCGGCCTCGGGGAGCTCTGCCGGAAAATAGTCACCAGAAATCAACTTCCTCTTCTTGCTCTGTGCAGTTGATGGCGTTACAGACGGTTGAGTCATCTTGAGCACAAAGATCCCTGGTTCCACAGTTAACTTAAGTGCAGCGCACTTTGACAAGCCATCGGCAATGTCATTCTGGGCCCTTGGAACATGCTCCATCTGTAGGCCGTCAAAGTGCTCTTCTAGCTTTCTCACTTCATCAACATATGCCTCCACCAACAGACTCTGATAGTTCTTGTTCACTTGGCAGACGACAAGCTGTGAGTCACCCCTGACAACGAGCTTCTTGATCCCAAGGTCTGCTGCGATCCTGAGACCGGCAAGCAATCCTTCATACTCTGCAGTATTGTTCATTGCTTGCTCCTTGGGAAAGTGCATCTGGACTACGTACTTGAGGTGCTCTCCGGTGGGTGCAACAAGTAGCACGCCTGCACCGGCGCCTTGCAGCGAGAAGGCACCATCAAAGTACATGAGCCACTCTCTGCTTGCTTCCTTGACGGGGATGCTCGTCTCTGGAATTTCTTCATCTGGTGTTGGCGTCCACTCTGCTATGAACTCTGCCAATGCTCTGCTTTGGATAGTTGAAGTGCTCTCAAACTTGAGGCCAAAGCTTGACAGTTCTAGTGCTCACTCGACAATCCTGCATGTTGCTTCTGGATTTTGCAGTATCCTCTTCAACGGAAAGCGAGTGACAACTGTGATCTCATGTGCTTGGAAGTAATGGCGCAGCTTTCTCGAGGCCATGAGGAGGCCGAAAAGCAATTTCTGCACACCAGAGTACCTTGACCTAGCCCCCTGCAGAAGGGAACTGACAAAGTAAGCTGGGCGCTGCAGCATTCTCTTCTGCATCTTCTCATGCTCCTGCGCAGATCCGTCCTTGTCGGGACCAGAGCTTGCCGGTGAAGTCCTCTGCTTGTCGGTGGATGCATCTGCCGTGGTTGCTGGCTCATCATCCACCTCCCTCTCTGCTACTAAGGCAGCACTAACCACTTGATTGGTTGCCGCTATATATAGCAGCAACTTCTCTTGTGGCTTAGGTGCGACAAGTGTTGGAGTGGACGACAGGTATCTCTTCAAGTCCTGCAGCGCAGCCTCCGCTTCTGGAGTCCATTTCATTGGTCCTGCCTTTTTCAATATTTTGAAAAATGGCAGGGCGCGCTCAGCAGACCTAGAGATAAACCTGCCGAGAGCAGCCACGCAACCGGCAAGTCTTCGTACATCCTTGACGCGCTTCGGTGCTTCAATCTGCTCAATGGCCTTGATCTTGTCGGGATTGGCCTCAATTCCGCGTTGAGACACAAAGAACCCGAGAAGCTTGCCAGAGGGGACTCCAAACACGCACGTCTCGGGGTTGAGCTTGAGGTTGATCTTGCGCAGATTTGCAAAGGTTTCGTCTAAATCTTGAATCAGAGTCGCCTTGTCCTTGCTCTTGACCACTATGTCATCCATGTAGGCTTCCACATTTCTGTGCATTTGTGGCTCAAAAGCGTCATGAACTACCCTTGCAAATGTTGAACCGGCATTCTTTAAACCGAAGGGCATCTGTACGAAACAGTATGTGCCACATGGGGTGATGAATGCGGTCTTCTCCTCGTCCTCTTCTTCCATGAAGCTCTAATGGTATCCTGAGTATGCATCAAGAAATGAAAGCAAGTCACATCCGGCCGTGGAGTCAACAATCTGGTCGATGTGCGGCAAGGGAAATGGGTCTTTGGGACAAGCTTTACTGACATCGGTAAAGTCGATACAAAGCCTCCATTTCCAGTTTGCCTTGCGCACGACTACAGGATTGGCCAACCACGTAGGATGGAGCACTCCTCTGACAAGGCCTGCTGCTTCCAATTTCTTGATCTCTTCTGCTATGAATTCTTGGCGCTCCACTGCATGTTTCCTTACTTTCTGCTTGACGGGCCGCGCATGAGGACAGACGGCAAGATGGTGCTCGATTACTTTCCTTGGAACACCGGGGATGTCAGATGGTTGCCATGCAAACACGTCGATGTTCGCCCGCAGAAAGCAACGAGCGCGCTTTCCTATTTAGGGTCGAGAGTGGCACTGATGGTGAAGGTACCACCAGTGCCGTCCTCCTTGGCGGACACCTTCTTGGTCTCTGGTGGAGCTGCCATTGTCTTCTTACACTTGCCGGTGGAGCTCGATGGTGCGTCCTCGATGGTACCGCAGCACTCTGAAGAGGTGCGCTTGCCGAAGTGGGCATCAGAGCTCTTGCCGGACTTGGTCTTCTTCTTCGCCCCGGGAGCTTCAGCGCCAAGTGACTTGCGGTCTGTTGCGGCTGCTGCTTCCTGGTAAATCTTGTCGGCGCAGATAAGGGCATCCTTCTTGTCGCCAGGGACAGAGGTGACACTTATCGGGCCTGGCATCTTCAGTAAGTTGTATGCATAGTGAGAGGCTGCCAGGAACTTGGCCAGTGCTGGATGGCCAAGTATCCCATTGTAAGGCAATGGAAAGTCAGCAACGTCAAAAGTGACCCTCTCAGTCCTGAAGTTCAACTCGCTGCCAAATGTTACTGGCAACGTGATCTTTCCCTTCGGCTTGCTCCTTCCCGGATTGATTCCTTGGAACGTGCCGGTCTCTTCGAGCTCGCTATCAGGGATCTGGAGTTTCTGGAGTACTGCGGAGGAGATCAAGTTCAAGCCGGCCCCGCCATCAACTAGCATCTTGGTGACCTTGAGGTTGCGGATAGTTGGCGAAACCAACATCGGCAAGCACCCGACCATAGTTATGCGATCAGGGTGATCCTCAATATCAAAGATGATAGGCGTGCTGGACCATTTCAGAGGCTTGCGTGACTCGATGGGTGGTTCTGCCGCATTGACTTCCTGCACCCATTGCTTGAGCTGGCGGTGTGAAGTATGCAGAGAAGCACCGCCGTCAACGCACAGGACCTCTGTGGCTTTCTGGAACTCCTGCTCGTCGGTCTCGTCTTCATCCATATCTTCATCGTCGTCGTCCTCTTCATCCTTGTCGCGGCCGCGGGGAGGTCTGTCTCCTTGCCGCTGCTTGGCCTTGCCGCGGCGTCCTCCTCGGCCGGGACGTTTCTTGCCAGCTCCTCCAGCACCTTCCTGGGCTTTCTCCTTGTCGCGCCGCTCGTATTCAGCCTTTTGCTGCTCAACAAGCTGCTAGACCTTCTTGCAGCTCTGGAGGTCATGGCCCTTGGTGCGGTGGATCTTGCAATACTGCTTGTTGGTGCTGTCCTGCTTGTCGGCGACTGCCACAGCTGCGGCAACCTCCTTGCCGGAGCTACCATCTTCGGCTTTCTTGCCGGACTGCTCAACAACTAGCACATCATTGCCTTTCTTCTTCCTGTTGTTCCGCCGTCGGTTCTTCCTTGCCGGGGCAGTCTCCTCACAATCAGATCCTCCTGCTCCCGTGTTCTCTCCCGGGAGTTTCCTCCCTTCCTCAGCACGTGCACACTTGTCGGCCAGGGCATATAGCTCACTGACGTCTCTGATCTTGCACATCGCCATCTCCTCCCGCATCCTGCGGTTTCGCACGTTCTGATTGAACGCGCTGATCACCGCGGCAGGGTGGACGTCTGGGATGTTGTGTTGTACACGGCTGAATCTTTGAATGTACTTGTGCAGGGGCACTCCTTCCTTCTGGGCGAGCAGATGAAGGTCGCTCTCCTGGCCATGAGGCTTGTGGCCGCCTGTAAAGGCACCAACAAACTGATGGCACAGGTCAGCCCAGGAGGATATGGAGTTGTCCGGTAAGTGCATGAGCCAGGATCTGACATTGGGCTTGAGCACCAGCGGGAAGTAGTTGGCAAGGATCTTGTCGTCCCGCCCCCCCAGCAGCTTGCACCGCGATGGTGTAGATGCTGAGGAACTCCGACGGATGCGACTTGCCGTCATACTTCTCTGGTACATCGGGCTTGAAATTCTTCGTGCTGGGCCACTGGACTTGCCGCAGCTCACGAGTGAACGCAGGGCAACCTACCGCGTACTGCAAGTCGCCTGGCTCCCCTGGCGGATGCATGTCAACAGAGGGCCCAGCGCGCTTGTCGGATTGATGTCGCGCTTCTCTTCGGCGCTCGATGCGAGTACGAGCGTCTTCTTGCTGTCGTTCGTGAAGAACTTGGCGCTGATCGCGACGAGCTTGTGGATCTGATGATGCAGTGGAGTCGCTGTCGAGGTGGATCCGACGAGTCGGTGATCTTGGCCTTCGGGGTGGAGAGTGCATGGTGGTTGCACCCCCACCGGTTTCGTCGCCACCGGCCCGTGCCTGGCAGTCCTGCCGCGGCCGCGATGCACTTGGCTGCGGCGGAGTGTCGTCGTTGGCAAAGCCAGTGAGACTCTGAATGGTGGCCCTCCATTGGTCGATCTTGTCTTCCGCTGGAGGGTAATCCAGGAGCAGTTGAGCTCGCGCCAAAGCTTCTGCTGGAGTGGTGGGCGGCAGTGGCGAATGGTGCGAGGAGCGAGATATGCTCAGACTTCTAACTATGTTAGAAGGAGCAGTATCCCATCCAGGCGACCGTGTCTCGCTTGTGCCAGCACGTTGGCGTGCATGCTGGTCTTGAGCACCCCGAGATCCACCAGCTTGATCTTGTCCCAACGAACGTATGGTACTGCGAATACCATGACGCTGTCGGTCCTGCGCCTCCTGAGATGGGCGCGGTACATGTACGGACGCCGAGGTCTGTGCAGCCTTGTCCTTGGACCTGGCAGCATCGTGAGCTTCCTCGTCGACGCCCGTTCTTCCGTCGGCGTCTACTCCACCACCCGTTTGCTCCGGTGGTGGTGGAAGTGACATGGACGGAGCAGCTGCCGCCGAAGTCTTCTTCTTTGGTGGCATGTCGATGAAGAAAAAGAAGATCTGGCTCGTGTGAACGCCGGATCAGGTTCATGCAATCTCGACGCCCCCTACCTGGCGCGCCAAAGATGTCGGGGAAATTGATCCACGAACACCTATGGGACCGGCGGACCAAGACCCTTTCGGTTCGGCGGGGGGCGGAGATCACACGAAGAGCAGATCGAGGCGAAGCACACGAGCGGTTTACCCAGCTTCAGAGCTCTCCGGAGAGATAATACTCCTACTGCTGCTTGTCTGATTGTATTGTGTTCTTGCTCGGGAGCGCTGAATGCTACAGTACACTCTAGCTGCTAACGAGACCGAGCGTGTGTGATCTCCTGGGCTCTCACCTGAAGCGAACCCTCTCTACGTTGCGCATGGGCCTCCTTTTATATGCTCAAGGGGTCACCGACAGGTGGCAACGCAGAGAAGGGTAAAAATGGAAAAGGGGGTTGCGGTTGGTACAACCACCTGCATAGTGCATCCTACCTAACCCTGACGGCAGGGGACAAAGGCATTAAATGCCCGTCTGCGTCGCCCAAACAGTGTAAAAAGGGACCGTCAGGGGTGTCACCGCTCGCCATGATGGCAGTCTTGTCAGCTTCGTATGCCACCGCGCACCGCTGGCTGCACAGCCTCTCGCCACGCGCGCCTGGAAAGGCCCCCTAGAGCGACACGTTGGTGGATGTGCTGGAGCGTGGGTACAGGGTGGTAGCCTGCCGCGGCAAGCGCCTTGCCGCGGCTGTTGTCTTGTCGGGTCCGGAAGCTTGTCGCTCACCGGGCCTTGTCGGGACGCGCGGCGCATCGCGGCAAGTTCCTTGAAATGCCTTGGTTGGCCATCCCGGCAAGCTCCTCTTGCCGGGGCCTTGTCTCCTGAGCTTAAATACTTTGTTCTTGAATGGCTCCAAAGGAACCATGGAGGGCCTCGGCGGCCATCCGGCAAGCCTTGCCGCGGGGCGCTGCAACTGCCCGTGCACAAGTTCGGGATACAAGGGTACCCCTACTCTAGTACACCGACAACGTTTCCCTCAGGAAGGCATGGGGAAAGGAAGGCCCAACCCCCAGGAGTTCATCACCAAGACCACTCAGGAGCTGCTGGAATCAAGAGTCGTACGCGGCGATCACCGTCTGCCCGGCGTAGCTCCCCATCCAGGCTAGGATGGCGGGTTGCGCGTCTGCATCGACTACCCAGGGCTCAGCCAAGTCGCTTATCAGGAGCGCCTCTAGCCTTCGCGAGTGGGACGTTGTGTGGGTCCGCCGCATAGCTACGTTCGCATGCCTTTTGGTCTGTCAAACACGGCTGCCACTCACCAGCGGCATCTGCCGAGCATTCTGGTAGCTTAGGAGGCAAACACCACGCGGTCCTCGCGGAGATGGAGATGGTCCTCGAGGAACCACCTGGGCCCCCGGAGCCCCCCGAGGCTCAGGCCTCCGGTGGGTCGTGAGGGTCGGCTTCATCACCACGCGTCTTCATCTACTTCAACATGTCCTCTACAATGGTATGAGGTGACATCTTTCGAGTTCATTTCAGCTGGGAGCACCCTCAGGGCTGCATCATTCCCAGGTCGCGTGGGTCTGTCCCTACGGCATGTGTCCCTTTTGCTTATGTCTTTAGTTTACCTTGCTGGGGGCGATCCTTGGGCTGCATCATCCCCAAGCCGCTCGGGCCTGACCCAGTGGCATGTATCCTTCCTGCTTTTATCTAAGATGATTTGCCTTTCATGCCTAACCTACCTGTGATAATCGCCTACTCGATTGACACCTACCTTTGGAGCCGCTCGCGCTGGCACGGCACTTGTGCATGGGCCCATCCCTGCAACGTCGACAAATCTGAGTGGTCGAGCTCTGGCCCACGGCATCCCCGCAAGCGTCACCTCACCAGGCCCTCAGTGCCCTCACCCCACTCTCGGAGCAACCAATGGCCGACCGGCAGTCGTAATGGCAACCCGTGCTTTTCTCGTGTTGGTTTACAGGAACTTCCTGAGGCCTAAAACGGGAGGCATCGTGAGCTCTCTTTCTCTCTTGCTCGCGCGATCCACTTGCGCGTTAAAAGGGGGGCACCTGAGCATCGTGACTCAGGAGCTCTTACTGGCTCTCCAGCCCTCACCCCCTGGCCTTGTCCATGGCATCGCGACCTGGCATACCAGCGGTGGCTGAGCTCGCTCGAGGGCCGGAACCTGAGGACGTAGAGCACGAAGGAGAGTGCAGGGAAGAGAGGGGAAGCTCGCGAAGGCCTAACCAGCTACAATCCAGCTGCAGACGCACGAGTCCGGCGCCTCGCGGATGAACAACTCCAGGCTCTCGAGATAAGTCTCCCCCCTGGAATAGCTAATCGATGCGACACAAAACCTCCACTTAATGCGGATCTTTGACGGTGATGTTGCCTTCCTTTCTCACCTCTCGGCGGCTTCTTGGGCGATAAAGGGGACCTCCTCAGCATCGCGCCTCAGGGGCTCTTACTGGACCTCGGGCCGCTCACCTCCTGTCCTTGACCACAGCGTAGAGCACCAAGTCGCTGCGAGGTTAGAAAGGTGGAGCCAAGCCGGAATAGGACAAGCATTTTTCATTGCCTCATAATGAGGATAATATCAGCAAAGGACATTGCGGACCCTTTACATGCCCCCACGGGATATTTCCTCAATTTCTCGTAGGAAACAAAAGGTGTGAATCCTAAGGAGCCCTAACTACGGGTGCCTCTGCGGCAAATGCCATCATCAACAGTGGGCCATAGGAGGCCGACGCCAACCCCATCCAGGTCAGCCGCGCCGGCGGCCTAACGCAGCCACCTTGCTCCGGGCGCGACGCGAGATCGGGGGCACGTAGCTGTCGTCGCTCGTCTCCGGAGTCGCGAAGAGCTTGGGAGAGTCGCTAGACTCCCAAGCATCGCCGCTACTGCCGGAGGAGCCATTGGGGAAGCGGGTGGCAGGCCTAGCCCTTGCCACGTCGATGTCCTGGCTGCCCCGTCTGGGCCAGCACTCCAGTTGGCGGCCTTTTTCATCGAAGACCTTGAAGAACATCAAGGAGGGGCCATTGTATTCTAAATGAATCACGAGGGCACCTCCTGTCCGGCAGACCCGGGCGATCTCGCCCCAGCCTCGGGTCATGTAGACCTTGCCCGAAGCAACGACTTCAACCTCCGCTCCGGTCGCCGGGGTACCACAGTTGGCGTGCTGCAGCCAAAGCTCGCGAGGCCCCCTCGGCGGCATCTCGAAGGAGAAGAAGGGAGGAAAGCAGATCCAGGTGCTCGGAGGCATCGCGGCGTGGAGCACGAGCTCGCGAGAGGAGTCCGCGACGTGGACTCCAGGAGCAACAGCGCGCATCGCCATGGCTCGTCGACCTCGCTCACGGCGCGGGCGACGCCGCTCGGCGTCTCCTTCCCTAGGGCCCTCAGCCCGGGCGTACAGGGGTAGCGGGAACCCAGGAGGCGGCCGCTCGTACCAAGGCCTCGACATCTCCGACCTTGCAACCTCGTCGTAGCAGCCGGGGACCGGCCGTTTCTTCGGCTGGAGCGGGTCGGGCCCCTCCCGGGGGCCTTTCCTTTCTCTTTGGATGAAAATGAGCGGATCAGTGCCATTGGCAGCAAGATGGAGGAGGAGAAAGGAAGAAGGAGCAATCAGAGCGAGAAGAGATGGACAACAGGGGATCACGCCTCTCCGTACTTATAGTCCAGAGGAGGCCAACCGTCGGCCTCCACGATCACAGGTAATCATGACTCTTTTGCATGAAGCAGGGACTCATCAAATCGGGCAGTTGCCGAGGCAGCATGGGGAAGCGGAGATGCCCACGTCCAATCAACCGCCACGCGGCGACCAAGGCCGCAGACTGTTGGGGCCCGCGGCGCTCCGCACTTGCCCTTTGGCTTCGCTGCTAAGCCAAGTCTGAGCGCGCCTTGGGCCCGGGGGCTACTGTCGGCGTTTTAGGAATGGGGGTCCCCAGACTTGCCTGCCTGCGGCCTGCAGCGTGGCTCAAGCAGTGGCCCAGTATGGCGCGTCTTCATCAACGAACGCTCAAGACCCTCGCGAGGGGCCAAGCCTCGCAGGGCGGACGATGCAAGGCTTCCTCAGGGGCGGCCTCACCAGGCAGGCTCGCGAGGAGGCGGAGAGATCAAGGAAAAGAGTACCTCGCAAGGTGCTTATGATGCAAGCCATGACGATCAAGACCAGGCGGGCGCCAGCCAGCGCAGTATCCTCGTTTCCTCTTTGGTGCAAAGGGGGAAAAGGGGTCCAACGCGGAGTACCGAGGCATCAGGCAAAGGTTTCTGTATCGGTGCAACAAGACCAAGACCAGCAGAGCGGCAGGACGGAGATCACCATGGAGCCCAAGATGGCGTCATCACTAGTGCTTTTGGTAGTCGAAGACCACCTTTACGCAGGATAGCTTGTACTAGCTGCCCCCTTTCAAAATGGCCGTTGTTGGCTCCCTTCCCGCGCAATATTTGGGAAGAGGACCAGGGCCTCTATAAATAGAGATAGCCACCACAGTAGAGGCGGATCGAATCCTTCCCTAGGAGAAAACCACACCAGCTCAAGAACACCCCTCGCGAGGCTGTTCTTCCTCTGTAATGTTCACCATCAGGCCCAGAGGCAATCCACCACACCACACACTGGATTAGGGTATTACACCACAACGGTGGACCGAACCAGTATAAACTTTGTGTCTCTTGTGTTGTTCATCGTGCTAGCTTAGAATCGTGGTGAGGTTTTGGGGCATGGATCGGTAGGGAGAAGATCTTCGTGCCCACCCCAGAGTTCAAACCTTAAGGGTTTTGACAGAACCCGATATCCGACACATAAGTGTTAGGATGTGTGTCCACTTCAGAGGACATTTGAAGATTCTAGGATGTTTAGCTCACACCGCAACTTGCATAACCTCTTTTCATCCAAGGACTTACTGAAGATATCAGCAAGCTGGTCTTCATTCTTCACGTGGTCGATGACAATGTCTCCCTTCAGCACATGATCGCCAAGAAAATGGTGACGAATCTGAATATGCTTCCTCTTGGAGTGTTGACCGGGTTGTGGGCGATCTTGATAGCACTCTCATTGTCGCAGAAGAGAGGGACTATCTTCACGTTGATGTCATACTCCTTGAGAGTTTGCTTCATCCATAGTAACTGTGAGCAGCAGGCACCAGTGGCAATGTATTCAGCCTCAGCGTTGGAAAGTGCCCCGCTAGTCTGCTTCTTTGAGGACCAACAGACAAGAGATCTTCGAGGAAATGGCATGTGCCTGATGTAGTCTTGTGATCCACGGGATCTCTAGCGTACTCAGAATCAGAAAATCCAGCTAGATCAAAAGATGAGCCCTTGGGATACCATAATCCAAGTGTTGGTGTGTGAGCTAAATATCAAAGAAATTGTTTCACAACATGGTGGTGTGATTCCTCCGGTGTCGCTTGAAATCGAGCACACATGCAAATGCTAAGCATAATATCTAGCCTAGATGCACATAGACAAAGAAGTCAACCAATGATGGAGCGATATACCTTCACCACCTTCAAAGGGGGCATCATCGCCAAGAATATCACATCATCACCTCCGAAGAAAGAGACATAAATACATGGGTGCGGACACTCCCCTTGGCAACTGCCAAGCTTGGGGGAGGTGCCCCAGTATCATATCACCATCACACCTTTACCTTTACCGCTTTTTCTTAGTTCGGTCCTTTTGGTTATATCTTGATCTAGTAGAATAAAGTCTTTAGTATGATCTATCTTTGAGTTTTCTTTTGAGATCTGTCTGTGTAACCGAGTCCGTGAGTTATATATAATAAAGAGTAGTTTTGAGTTGAGGGTTTTCTTTCTTGCTATGATCATGAGAAAAAGAAGCAAAAAATTAAATAAATAGATCATATAATGATCTTTTGGAGAGTGATGACTTCACATATAAAGAGTATGATGAATAAAAGTTGTTGGGAGTTAACAAACATAATTTTGGTCATTGTTGCAATTAATATGAAGTAATAAAGAAAGAGAGGTTTCACCTATAAATACACTATCCTGGACATCTTTTGTAATTGTGAGCACTCATTAAAATATGACATGCTAAAAAGTTGATGTTGGACAAGGAAGACAACATGATGAGTTATGCTTTCTTATATCCGAATAGAAGTTATATTATTATGGATCCTCCAACATGTTGAGCTTGCTTTTCCCACTTTTGCTAGCCAAATCTTTTTGCACCAAGTATAGATACTACTTGTGCATCCAAACATCCCTTAAACTAGTTTTGCCATGAGAGTCCACCTAACTACCTATGGATTGAGTAAGATCCTTCAAGTAAGTTGTCATCGGTGCAAGCAAAAAAAATTGCTCTCCAAATATGTATGATCTTTTAGTGTGGACAAAATAAGCTTTATACGAACTTGTGATATGGAAGAAATAAAAGTGACAAACTGCATAATAAAGTTCTTTATCACAAGCGGTGATATAAAGTGATGTTATTTTGCATTAAGATTTTGTGCATCCAACCATAAAAGTGCATGACAACCTTTCCCTCAGCGACGGGCCTATCTTTTAATTTTATCTTCTACCCTTATATAAGAGTCATGGAGAAACCTTTCCTTTTATCTTCACCTTTCCTTTTTACACTTTTTCTTTTTGGCAAGCACTATGTGTTGGAGAAAGATCCATATATATATATATATATATATATATATATATATATATATATATATATATATATATATATCCACTCGGATGTAGGTTATCATAAAGTATTATTGTTGACATTACCCTTGAGGTAAATGGTTGGGAGGCGAAACTATAAGCCCCTATTTTCTCTGTGTCCGACTGAAGCTTTGAACTGATATGTATCACATGAGTGTTAGCAATTGTGAAAGACTAATTGATAATTAAGTATGTGGACTTGTTGAAAAGCTCTTGAATTGACTCTTCCCAATGTTATGATAAATTGCAATTGCTTCAATGACTGAGATCATAGTTTGTTAGTTCTCGATGAAGTTTTTAATTCATGCTTTACCTTGTGAATGAAATGTTACTTTAGCATAAGAAAATATATGACAAAGTATGTTGTTGTTCTAAAGATGATCATGATGCCCTCATGTCCCTATTTTATTTTATTGACACCTCTATCTCTAAACATGTGGACATATTTTTCGATTTTGGCTTTCGCTTGAGGACAAGCGAGGTCTAAGCTTGGGGGAGTTAATACGTCCATTTTGCATAATGTTTTTACATTGATATTTATTGCATTATGGGTTGTTATTACACATTATAGCACAATAGTTATGCCTTTTCTCTCTTATTTCACCAGGTTTACATGAAGAGGGAGAATAGCGGCAGCTGGATGTAGCGACCAGACCTCAAACAGTCTGATCTCTGTGCATCAGTGTCATCCCTGGATTGGTAATGCTGACACACACAGTACTCGAGGATTTATAACAGAGTAGAAATCACACACTTATTACATCGAATGTCTCAAAAGAGAACTTATTACAATAATATGGCTTAAGGCCATCTAAAACCGATAACAGCGGAAGGCTTGGAAGATAAAGTGAGTCCATCAACTCCAACGGCATCACTGAGTGAAAGACAACGACCTATGGCACCTTATTCTACGTCTGAAAAGTCTGCAACATGAACGTTGCATCCCGAAATGGGTCAGCACATGGAATATGCTAGCAACGTAACACACAGAGGAATGAACAGAATAATTGCTATCACTACCTGCATATATGGTTGGTGGAAAGCTCTATGATTACAATTTTGCATAAAGCCATTTTTTCCCTACAACAAAGGAATAAATTTTATTTAACTATCATGGTGGTTGTTAAACATTGAGAAGGTTCCTCCAACTCAATCCCAATTAAACATCATCATTAAACCCAATCAAATTATATTTAGAGTGATGAGATCAATATGATAATCCAAGAACCAGATACTCAAGATATCCATAACCGCGGACACGGCTAACCATGATTAGTTTATACACTCTGCAGAGGTTTGCGCACTTTTCCCCACAAGACTCGAATACATCCATGGTCGGAGATTCAAGACATAGTCTTTCTGAAGCATTAACTCTCTACTCTGGATAGACAGTACCACCTGCAACCCACTACATCTGCTAGTCTACCTCTTCAAGAGCTTCACACAACTTACTCAACTATGTCAGAGCCCATATTGGCTTGTGGCTGCACATGGAAGTTTCTAGCATGAATAATCTTATGATCCCTTTGAGCCTGAGTGGCGGACCGTAGGATGATCACACGGGTACTCCGGGATATCCTAGGAAAACACTGGATTCTCCAGGTGTCCTGACAACCACTGGGTACTCCAGGGTGCCTCAAGCAATCCACCTAGATGTGTATTTAAGTAGCCACCTTAAGTTAACCATTAATTAACAATACTCACATCTGTCATGGATACACTCACCCAAATCACGTCTACGAGCATAGCATAGCAATGTAAGCATAACGTAGAAGTAAACTCCCAAAGGTTTGATAATAAACATGGCAATAGGTTCTACCTCATCATCTACTTCCCAAACCCACATATTATTCAGATCCTAACCATGCAATGTTTGAGGGTTGATCTAATTCAATAAAACTGGGGAGTAAAGAGGTATGATCAAAGTGTTACTTGCCTTGCTGATGATCCGTGAAACCTAGAGACTTATAGTAGCACACTTCACACTCCGGGTACTCTATCACAAACAAAGAAAGCATACAATAAGCAATCAACTAGAAGCACGGGTAAAACTCAAATAAGATATCTAACCAGAAAGTTCAACTTGAGAACTCCAGTTTGCAAGAGGAATCAAATGAAAAGAAGCAACGAAACTCAAACTGCGAAAGAAACAAGATCCGTTTACTAATCTAGACTTAAGTCAAACTTTATAGTAACAAAATCTTGTTCATGTTGATTAAACAGAAAGAGGGCTTCGAGATGAAGATCTAGGCGCTTGAATCGCCTGATTCCGATAAACGAGCGAAAAGATAAACTAAAACGAAAAATAGGGCAGAAATCATGATCGAAAATAATCGCGGAAAAACCCAGGAAAAAGAAAAACTAATGAACAGGCTAACGAAGGAACGTTCGCTGTCTATGGCTAACGGTTGAACATAGTTCGTTAAAATGAAAGTACGGACGAACATCCGCTATTTAACTAAACCAGGAAAAAAATAAAATCGATCTAATAAAAACAAAACTAGGGTTTTCTAAAAAAAACAGAACGGTTTTCCAGCCAAAACCGGCGGCGCCAACTACCTCGTCCGTGGCGGGGTTGGTGGCGGCGGCGACGAGCGGCTCCGGCGGCGGGGCTCCGGCGGCGGTGGTGACGGCGAGACGGGGCGGCGTCGGCGCTGCGCGCGGCGAGCGTGAGGCGAGGCGAGGCGGCGGCGGCGGCTGCGGATCGAGGCAGGGCGGGGCTGGCGCTAGGGTTCGGCGGGGCTGGAAGGCCTCGGTGGCTTATAAGGTCAGCCGGGTCAGAGTCCTAGTTGGGCACGGCCCGGCTAGGTTTGTTTGTTTTTAAAAAAAGATATTCGGACGCGTAGAAAAACAAAGAAAAAGAAATACTAAACGGACTTTAAAAATCCCGAAATAAATTTTCCCCGTCCTCTGAAATATAGCGGAGAAAGTGATCATTTATTTGGGCCTCTAATGCAATTTTGAAAAATGCATTTTTTTCCTAATTCAAATAAAATAGCAATAAAACTCCGAATAAAAATCTTATTTGATTTTAATACTTTTCCTCCAATATTTATTTATTTTGGAGAAGTCATTTTATCCCCTCTCTTTTATTTTCATATTGGAAATATTCGAAGAGAAAAATAATTAAAACCAAATGATCCTTTTTTCCAATATTTGAGAAAACTCAAATATGAAAATAATGAAATCCTCAACTCTCTCCGTGGGTCCTTGAGTTGCGTAGAATTTCTAGGATCAACCCAAAATGCAATAAAATATGATATGCAGTGATGATCTAATGTATAACATTCCAAATTGATAATTTGGGATGTTACAAACCTACCCCCCCTTAAGATGAATCTCGCCCTCGAGATTCGGGTTGGCTAGAAAATAGGTGAGGGTGGTCCTTCCGTAGGTCTTCCTCTCGCTCCCAGGTGGCTTCATCCTCTGTATTGTGGCTCCACTGAACTTTGCAGAACTTGATAACCTTGCTGTGTGTGACTCGACTGGCAAACTCGAGAATCTTCACTGGTTTCTCCTCGTAGTCAAATCGCTATTCAACTGAATCCAATGGCACTGTATCTCTCAAAGGGATATCGACAATCTCCTTGTCCGTCTTTTGGGCTTCTCTGATCTTATCCATCAAAGTAGACTGAATTTCCAACGCTGCTACATAGCCTCTCGGAACTATCTCCAAACATAGCTCACAAAGATCCTCTGCTAACACCTTGGGCAATTCTCCTGTCATGAGCGTGTTGACATGGCTCTTGCGGCTCAACGCATCGGCTACTACATTAGCCTTTCCGGGATGATAATGCAACCTCATATCATAATCCTTGATGAGCTCCAACCATCTCCTCTGCCTAAGATTCAACTCCTTCTGTGTGAAGATATACTTCAAACTCTTGTGATCCGTGTACACCTCACAGTGATTTCCAATGAGAAAATGTCTCCATGTCTTCAATGCATGCACTACGGCTGCTACCAAATCGTGCGTAGCATAATTCAACTCATGGAGTTTAAGTTGTCATGAGGCATATGAAACAACTCTTCCCTCCTGCATAAGCACTGCTCCAAGTCCTCGACGAGAAGCGTCACAATACACTTGATAATCCTTGCACTGATCTGGAAGAATCAACACTGGAGTTGTAACCAAACGTTTCTTCAATTCCTTAAAACTGGCCTCACATTCCTCAGTCCATTTGAACTTGGTGTCCTTCTTCAACAATTGTGTCATGGGCTTTGCAATCTTAGAGAAATTCTCAATGAACCTCCTGTAGTATCCTGCGAGTCCAAGAAAACTCCGGATCTCTCCAACTGACGTGGGTACTTCCCAATTTGTCACAGTGACAACCTTGGTGAACTACTAGGAAAAGGGCTATAGATTAAATGGATACTAATGGCGCACCTGTCATGTGGTGCGCCACTACTATATAGCAGTGGCGCACCATGTGCAGGTGCGCCATTAGTGTGGAAGACACTAATGGCGCACCTGACACATGGTGCGCCACTAGTAACAATTTTTTTATTTTTCCAAACATACTAATGGCGCATCCAGGCAAACTGTGCCATTACTAGTGCTAACTAGTAATGGTGCACCAGCCACACAGTGCGCCACTACTGTAGTTTTTTTATTCTTTTTTTTGCAAAACTACTAATGGCGCACCGTGGCATAGTGCGCCATTACTAGTTTAAACTAGTAATGGCGCACTATGCCACGGTGCGCCATTAGTGTATATATATATATATATATTTTGCAAAACTACTAATGGCGTACCACCAGTAGGTACGCCATTAGTAACCAGGGTTACTAATGGCGCATTTGCAGGTGGTGCGCCATTAGTAACCTGGGACCAACAAGATATTTTGGACAGCCACACCTACCCACTCACTTTCCCCACTTCATTGTCTCCACCTCCTCCTCCAAGCTTGTCTCGGCTACCTCCTCCTCCTCACCTCATTTCCCCATAGATTCATCCAAATTAAGTGGTTAAATTACCTTTTTTGATAGGTAAGTAAGGGGGGAAGCTATCTTTATGTTGTTCTCCCTCCAACAACGTGCACATGCACTTTTTATGGCCTAGCTAGATCTATGTATGTTCGTGGTGTTGCATATGTTTGTGGTGTTGCATATATGCTTGTGTTTGCAGGTACCGGTATTTGAAATGCGATAGTTGCCAATATTTTGCCAGAATGTTGATTCATTTCCGTTTCGACGAGAATTTTGGCACCATGCATTCTTTTTGGTCATATTTTTAGGGAAAGTCATGCCAAATTATTTCTTGGTTCTAAAATTTCGTTTTGCTCTACCCCGCAGGCGACCATGGTCCGCACGATGACCGAAGGCATCATGAATAGGTTTTTGAGCTCCGCGAAGGCCGAGATGCTTCAAAAGAACGAGACGGAGATAAGATGTCCATGTCGAAGATGCAAGCTGAAGAGCCTTATCGCGGACCCGGATTCCGGGCAGGTGCGGGACCACCTGCTCTTGCGTGGTTTCATGGATGGCTATTAGTGGCAAGGTGATGAAGATAACTATGAAGTCGTCCATGGGGGCCGGGCAAGAAATGAGGAAGGGCAGCAAGACAACCACCGCGGCTCGGGCGGGCGAGAAGACGAAGAATCTCCAAGACATGATCACGACGGTGATGCTATACACAGTCATCATGTAGAAGATGCAGGACATGATGATGAGGAAGATGCCGGAGCATACGAAGGGAATGATCATGAAGATGAAGATGCCGGCGGAGCAAACGATGATGGACCATTGATGGGCTGGGTGCAGGACCCTCATATTCAAGAGCTGCTTCTCAAGCAGACGGATAACACAAGAGCTGCCGCCCGAGAGAAAGCCAAGCTGGATCAACTGGAGATAGACGCGGTTACTCCATTGTATGAAGGATGCAGTCCCGAGGATACCCGCCTGAAAGTAACGCTCATTGCTCTGGAGATGAAGGTAAAACACAAAATGACCGACGCATGCTTCGACGAGAACATGTCATTCTGGCACGAACGTATTCCCAAGGGGAACAAGTACCTGACCAGTTTCGAGGAGGCGAAGAAAATCGTGTGTCCCCTGGATTTACCACACGTGAAATACCATGTGTGCATGAACAATTGCATCATTTATCGGGACGAGCATGCGGAGTCTACCATATGTCCGGTGTGCGGCGTCACTAGATACCAGAAGAGGAAGAAAGCTCCTCGAAAAGTGGTGTGGTACTTTCCAATCACTCCTCGTCTGCAGCGGTATTTCGCGGACCCTAAGGTAGCAAAGCTCCTGCGTTGGCATGCGGATAGGGAGGAGAAGAAGCGAGAAGATGGCGCAAATGATCCGGAGATAAATAAAAAAGACAAGATGTTGAGTCACCCTAAGGATGGGAGCCAGTGGCAAGCGTTGAACTTCGAACACCTAGAATTTGGGAAGGATCCAAGGAACACCGTGCTGGGCACGAGCACCGATGGAGTCAATCTGCTTGGCAGCCAAAGAAGCACACATAGCACCTGGCATGTGTTTGTGTGGATGTAAAACCTTCCCCCTGGTTGTGCATGAAGAGGAAGTACATTCACATGAGTATGCTAATTGAAGGGCCGAGACAACCAGGGAACGAATCAATTTGTATCTGGGGCTGCTGAAAGAGGAGCTAGACACGTTGTGGAAAACGCCAGCCAATACGTGGGACACCACAGAGAAAGAATATTTCCCTATGAGAGCCGCACTGCTCACGACGGTGCACGACTATCTCGGTTACGGATATCTCGCGGGGCAGGTGGTCCATGGATTTTCTGGATGCTTCAGGTGCATGGATGACACAACGTATCGCCAGCTAGATAGAGATCTCGGGTCTTCGAATACCGCGTTCACGGGACATCGAAGGTGGCTTCGCGACGATGACCCGTGGAGGAAACGCAAGGATCTGTTCGATGGTGAAACCGAACCCCGAAGACGCCCGTGTACGAGGAGCGGCGAGGAAATAGACCAGCTGTTGAAAAATTGGAAAGATTGCCCACTGTCGAGAAAGAAGCAAAAGGCGCCAGAGCCGGGAAAGAAGCAAAAGGCACCAGAGCCACTGCTGAAGGTATGGAAAACGAGGTCTGTTTTCTAGGACTTGCCGTACTGGAAGATCCACTGTGTGCCTCACAGCCTTGATGTCATGCATATCACGAAGAACGTGTGCGAGAGTCTGCTTGGTACCCTGCTCAACATGCCAGAGAGGACCAAAGATGGGCCGAAAGCAAGGGCAGACTTGAAATCAATGGGCATCACGGAGGAGCTTCACGCTAATGATGATGATGATGATGATGATGAGGTGAAGCGGGACACGGAAAGTCGACGCAAAGGCAATAAGGCCAAGAAGACCGGAAATGACTACCCTCACGCGTGCTTCACTCTAAGTCAGGAGGAGATCGATCAGTTTTTCACCTGCCTCGTAGGAGTAAAACTTCCTTATGGTTACGCGGGGAAGATAAGCAGATACCTAGACACAGCGAAGCATAAGTTCAGTGGGATGAGGTCTCACGACTGTCACGTGCTCATGACGCAGATACTTCCAGTTGCAATCCGTGGGATCATGGACGCACACGTCCGTGAAACGCTATTTGGCCTATGCAACTTTTTCGACATCATCTCTCGGAAGTCGGTTGGCGTGAGGCAACTCAGAAGGCTACTGGAAGAGATCATGGTGATACTATGCGAGCTTGAGATGTACTTCCCGCCCGCATTCTTTAACGTTATGGTGCATCTGCTGGTCCATATCATGGAGGATATCATCCAACTCGGGCTGACGTTCCTGCACAGCATGATGCCGTTCGAAAGGATGAATGGTGTCATCAAAGGATACGTTCGCAACATGTCACGCCCAGAGGGAAGCATAGCCAAGGGCTTTTTGACCGAAGAGTGCATCTCCTACTGCACGAATTATCTAGGCATCAAGAACCCCGTTGGTCTACCCGTCAACAGGCACCTCGGCAGGCTCGCTGGATGGGGTCATCGTGAGGGTCGCCGCAAAATGCATGTCGACTTCGAGGGTCGACTCGCCGACTTTGAAAGAGCAAACCTAGTCGCGCTACAACACATAGACGTGGTCGATCCTTGGGTGGTAGAGCACAAAACCTTTATTGAGAAGACGTACAATGACCAAGGCCAACAGAGGACGGACGGAGATATAATCAAAGAGCACAACTCATGTTTCACGCGTTGGTTCAAGCAGAAGCTTTTGTCGTACCCTTTACATGAGGATTCTTCCGCGGAAGAACAACTTATATTCGCCTTATCACAGGGCGCCGAGCACAACCTGATGACGTATGAGGCGTATGATATCAACGGCTACACATTCTACACCGAGGGAAAGGACATGAAGAGCGATGGTTATCAGAACTCCGGGGTAACGATGGAATCCTACACCGGTAACAACAAGGACAGATACTACAGAAGGATCGAGGAGATCTGGGAGCTGAGCTACGCTGGAGAGAAGGTCCCGATGTTCCGTGTCAGATGGGCCAAGAGCATCATAAAAGAAGACCGGTATTTCACCACCATGGTTATACCCGAAGTCAAATGCAAGACCGCGGGTGCAAACGTCACCGCGAAAAATGGGCCATGGGTACTGGCTTCCCAAGTGGACCAATGCTTCTTCATTACCGACCCGCCAAAGCCCAGTCGTGTTGTTGTGAGGAGAGGCAAAAGGAAGATCATCGGAACGGATGGAGTTGCCAATGAGCAAGACTTCGACAAGTACGGCGACCCGAAGATGGAACATGATGATGACGATGAAGTATCAGCATACACCATAAGAAGAAGCAGGACCACCCTACCTAAAGGACGTCCGTTCAAGAGAAGAACTCCATTTACGAAAAATAAGGGCAAGAAGATTGTGAACACATAGCTAGCTAAGATCGATTGTATTTAAATTGTAGCCTTCATTTCTCGATTGTATTTCATGGGCACTTTAATTTTGAACTCATGAATATTTTTTAAATTTCATGGACACTCGATCTCGATCCCCCTCCATCTCGATCGCTATCCCACCTTGCCAGATCCGGTCCCCCTCGCCGTCGAGCACCCCCCGCACCCTCTCCCCCGCTCCATCGGCCGCCGTCGCCGATCCACCGCACCCTCCCCCGCTCCACTGTCGTCGACGACCCACCGT
>NC_041393.1:276090880-276146496 GCF_002162155.2 Triticum dicoccoides | reverse complement strand
TCCACCGCCGCCGATGACCCACCGCACCCTCCCCTGCTCCACCGCCGCCGACCCCCCGCACCGCCGCCACAAATTTGATGATATTTTTAAAAAAATTATTACTGTTTTTATTAAAAATTGTTACTGTTTCATATTCATATTCATTTTCTAAAAAAAATATTAGATGCAACAAAAAATAAATAATAAAAAAACTACATATGGCGCACCTCTGGCTGGTGCGCCACTGCTATATATAAAAAAGATTACTTATGGCGCACCGTCCCGGGGGTGCACCATTGCTATCAAAAAAACATACTAATGGCGCACCGCTCAGGGGTGCGCCATTAGTATTCTTCCCCCCTATAGCTAGTCGCCCGATCCCTTCGTCCCTCCCTCCCCAGATCCACTTCCCCCCTCACGTGTGCCCTCTCCTTCCGCCGCCCCGCTCCATCGGCCGCGCCACCGTGCTCGCCCTCTCGCCCTCTCCACCGCTCGCCTTCTCCGCCAGATCCCGAGCCTCGCCTCCGTGTTAGCCGCGGCCATCACCGTCCCCGCACCTCGGTGGCAAGTCCACGAGCTGCGCTTCATCCTCCCCGACCCCGGCCTCGATCTCGTCTCCGCAGCATCACCCTCGTCTTCCCCCTCGTCGCTGTGTTAGCCGCGGCCATCGCCGTCCCCGCACCTCGGCAGCAAGTCCACGAGCTCCGCTTCGTCCTCCCCGACCCTGGCCTCGAGCTCGTCTCCGCTGCATCGCCCTCGTCTTCCCCCTCGGGCACCGCCACCCTCTGCTTCTACTAAGCTCTCGCCGGCCTCCTTGAGCCACCCGGTGAGCTTCCCCTCTCCCCCTGCTGCTCTCCGTGCCCATAGCCGTGTCTTCAGCACTAACATCGGCCGCGACGGTTTCTTGTTCTTGTTGCTGACTTGCTGATGCATAGCCCTTGAAGATGTCCGAACTTGTTAGCAAAATTGGACCTAAACTGGGAAGAGCTTAAACTTAGGCCATTGCTGCCGATTGCTATTGTTTGTACCATGTATTACATCATGAAATATTGATCTTTGATCTTCAAATACTTGGGCTGAAAATTGTTTGCATTTTGGTAAGTTGACAGTGCACTAGATTATACATAGCATATTCGATGCTCAAGTACAGGTCAGTACTTATGTTCATGCATTACAGATCACTCGTGCCTTGATATCTCAGCGAACATCAATGTAATAGTAGGACTTGGCATTGTAATTCCTCCAGGATGGACTTGCGCTCTTAATATCATCGCAATTGTGCTCATCCTAAGTTTTGGAAGAGCTTGGTCTCAATATCATTGCTCCATTGTTGTTGCGAGGTTGTACCATGTGCTGTAATTTACATCATGCGAAATTCCTCGAACTGGATTATGTGCAAGTGCCATCGCCAAAGCCCTGTCTCGTAGGAGGTATATACACCATTAGTGGTCGTACTTGGCATTCAGGTTCAGTTTGGTTCTCTGAGGAATACAGAGAACTGGTTTCAAAACTTGGCTTTATGAGGCGGCATGTTTTTCGGGTGCATTCGGTAGTCCAGCCTGGTTTGACGTAGTGGGGATTCTTCTAGAGCCGGTGGTTTCATTCGATTCCCTGGTGTTTGATGTAGGTGTATGTGTGGTCTTAGCGGTGGATTTTGCTGGCATTTATGTTGCAGCTCTTGTGGTCGGTGTGTGGATGTAGCTCTGGACTCAAAACTCAATTGCCATGTCGATTTACTAGCTGATGGCCTGGAGTAGTACGGCAACAAACTGAATGTCTAATTACTATTTGTTGACATCCCTTGCAACAAAGACAACATACATATGGTTAGTTCATAGATCAAGGGGGTTCCATACAAGGTTGTCATCACATATGTTTGATCCTGAAAAGAACTTGAAAAAGACAGTCTTCCTTGGCACTGAGCAAAAGTGCAAAGATGTATAGTACTGATAGAAGTACTGATTGGAAAACAGAGGCAAAAAATGAGACTGTTTTCATACAATTCAATAACTTTATATAATCGTTTGAATTTCATTCTGTGGGTTAACAAGATCACAGCTCTGCCCAGCTGTATGCTTAGAAAAAAGGATTATAAATAGCTGGACACAAATTGCCAATCCTCATCACTAAATAGAGAATGGGACACTTAAGCAAGCATTTCTTCTATTTTTCTATGTTTTGTGCAGTATTGCATCTAAGTTTACAGCAGCTTCATGAATGTAATTCCATTTTATTTACAGTGTAATTTTAGAGTAATCACAGTGTTATTTTCAGAGTAATTACATTGTAAATCACAGTGCTATTTTGTTGTAAGGGAAAAGTATATTTAGATCGCATCAATTTGTAGTTTGTGTTTTTATTTGTTCCTGATTTGAGGTTGTGGCTTTGGCATTGTTCTGCTCCTTACATCTATCACTATCGTATATGTCAAACTTGAGATCAAGCAAATAACTATTCTGGATACTCCTGTTTACTTCATGCTGAGAACTTCAACCTTTTCAACTTGCTGGACTATATGTTCATTGGTACTACTTGTGATGCTGCTCCTGTACTACTTGGGCATTTTGTCAACTTGTGATGCTGCTGCTGTACCCCGAGAGGCCCTTGAGTTTGCCGGAATGTCGATTAACTTCTGTTTCGGCAAATTCGGGTACTCCATATGTCCTATTTTCAGCAAAGGTCATGCTGAAATTTTCCGTGAATTTTAGCATGACTTTGCTAAAAATCGGACATATGGGGTACTTGCTACTAATGCATGGGCCGGCGTATCTTAGTACTTAATTAAGTAGGATCAACTGCCCCGCCATTCTTGCTGCATTAAACCATAGGTGGCAATAGAGCCAAGTGATTAGGCCCAACTTAGAATTCTCCTTAGCATCGATAAACCCTAGATGATAAACCCAACATAGGTGGCAATAGAGTCAAGTGATTAGTGCCAAGTGATTAGGCCCAACCTAGGATGCCTCGGCATCGATAAACCCTAAATGATGAAAACTTAACGTAGCATTTAGGGTGCCTCGGCGTCGACAAACCCTAAATGATGAAACCTTGGCTTTTAGGGTGCCTCGGTGTCGATGAAAACCTAAATGATGTACGCTTAGGATTTTAGGGTGCCTCGGCGTCGACAAACCCTAAATGATAAAAGCTTAGCTTTTAGGATGCCTCGGTGTCGACAAACCCTAAATGATGAGACCATGATCTTGTTCCTTGACAATAACCAACATTTTGACCAAATTTTTTCCTATTTAGAGTGAAACGTGGCCCACAACGATGAGGCCGGCGGTTCGGGCGGCAAGCAATTCTGGGAGCTGTCCCAGGAGTTGGAGGAAGAACCTCACCACTATGAGGACGCTGCAGAAGACACCGATCCTGACTACACAACCCCTAGTGGCGTCGGGGATGACACCACTGATGGTGCCGCCGAGGATGCCACCACTGATGATGGCGGCACACGCACAGATGGCAGCCAACTAAAGAGGCAACAGAAGGACCGATGCCCGAGCGTGCTCGGCACAGTCAAGGAGGAATTTACTGAAGTGAAGTCCGACGGGCATCCGGCGGCGCCCAAAGAAGTAGTCAAGGGTTACTCGGTTTAGCTCGGGTGCATTCTCTGGAGCACCGTCTCGATCAACACCGAGAACCTAAGGCATAAGGACCGAGGGAATTTGCGCAGCCTCCTCTTCACGAAGCTGCACGAACGATACAAGTTCCCCGCTGAATTTGCAAACACACGCCTCTCAGGGAACAAAGTGAACAGTGCCGCCCTCAAGAGGATGAGCACGGCCCTGTCTACTTGAAGAAGCATGGTGAAGGCAATGATTGAAAAAGGTGATAGCTATGAGAAGATCAAGGCGAAATATCCTTTGATCAGCGAAGATGACTACAAGGAGTTCAAGATCAAGTGCGAGAGCAGTGCAACCTCTGAATCAAGTCAGTGGGGGAAAGAAATGCGGCAGTTGAACTTAGGAGTCCACCAACTCGGTCCTAGCGGTTACAGAGTGGCAGAGCCTATATGGGACAAGGAGGACGCGGCGCGTGCCGAGCAAGGCCTACCGCCCCACTTCGAGAAATACCATGACAAGCAGACCAGGAACTTTCTTAGGGCCCGGTACAAGGAGGACCCGGTAACAAAGGAGCTTACCACAGATCCGAAGACCAGGGTGCTCGAGCTTGTTCTGGTAAGGAATACACCCCCACGTAATTAGCTCCATATGGTTGCATTCTAATTAATCCCCAATATTTCTAAATGGTTCACGCTCCTTCCGCAGGACACTGAAAGTAGTAGCGCGGGGTCGTCTCAAAGCTCCCCTTTCGACACCCCTTTAAATAGGGTGTTGAATGTAATGAAAAACAAGGATAAGCTCAGTAAGCCGACGTCAGCTGGTTGTGTGGCCGGCAAAGGCTTGTCCACAAAATCGTCGTCATACTATACCGCTGGTGGGTGAAAGGAGAAAAAGACCAGCTCAGAAAGCCAGTCGCGCGAGGTTGAAGCACTCAAGGCACAAGTGGCGCGGATTCCGTAGATTGTCCAAGAGCAAGTGCAACAACAACTGGGAACGATGCCCACCGCCATGGTGCCTACGTTGATTCATGGGCTGACGACGTGGATTGCGGGCGGCCAACAGGGGCCTCCCCTGGTTCCCAGCTTCACGGCCAGCAACTCGCACAACGCACAGGCCACGCCATTGGTGTCTCCGGCGGCGCCATTGGTGTCTCCGGCGGAGGCGGTATTCGTGTCTCCGGCGCCGGCACGGGAATTGGAGCTTAATGCACCCGGGTGTACGCCGGCCGGCACCTCGCCAGCAAGCGCCCCCTCCGTTAGTTGCACGCCCGCCGCTGGCGGTGCCTCGACATTAGCCGAGCTCGATGGCATCACGGTAACTAAGCCTCTCGGCCGATGACTTCATCTCCTTGCCTTTGACTGGGTATCCCTGACGCCCTACATGTTTGCAGGGCGCCGCCGATGTTCCTTGCACTCTCTTGCACTTCGTGGGCGGCAAGTTGGTTGATGTCGCCAAGGGCAGAATCGTTCAACCGGGCAACCCCGTGTTCCACGGTAATCCGATGCCACCCACCTTGTATAGGGTTGAACTGGTTCAGGTGCTGCCAGGCTGCGACGAGCTGTTACCTCCGATTCGACCCGCTGGGGCCGACGAAGAAAATGAGATGACCATCAGCGCCTGCGTAAGCTGGCCCCTGCTTTGGCCAAAGAGCCAGATTCGTTTGGGGGCGGGGGACACCACCCCATAGACAAGACCGCCAGTCATGCCGGCGCCAAGCCATGGCAAGAACGCCACAACGCTACCGGACATGCCGGACATCCCTCTGGCACAGGATCCGGACATGCATATGGCACAGGATCCGGACGACGACGACAACGATGACGGTACATTTTCCAACGTCGATAATTACTTTGCCGAACATGGGTACGCTGACGAGTTCCGCGAGCCTCCTTCTCAAGAACCCAACCAAGATGACCGCGATCTAGCTGGTACGGCGGAGAAATCCAATTGCAATAGGCGTCGTCTGGCGTTCAGTTCTCAGGAGACGCCTCCAGCTCCCGCCTTCACCGAGCCTCAGATAGCTGAGGTGTGAAATATTATCAGCCCCCACATGCTCAAGAAGGCGGTCTGTGAGCAGAACTCGGTCCCATTATAGCAGATCAAGAAGAAGGCACGGAAACGAAAGACTAACAAGGGCACCGGTGCGAGCCAGCCGGCACCGAGTACGATCCGTGCTCAGGACGGGCCACCTTCACCTAAGGATATCTCGAGGAGGGTGCATGTGACAGGTAAGGCGATGCTACCGACAAATATGCTCAATGCTGCAACCGGTGCTATGCGGAGTCTGCATGACAGTGTTCTTTCTTTGGAGAAGCAGCGTCTTTCCCAGAATGATGTGGCATACCCGGTTTTCGTGGCCAAGGTGCCAGAGGGCAAGGGCTTTGTGGATTGCGCCATCGGGGGTACGATCGTCCTGCGGTTTGATGACATCTTTGCTATGTTTAACCCTCATCCGCTGCACTACACCTTCGTTCGGCTGTTTCCGCTGAGTATGGAGATGCGGATCATTCAAGACAAGACCCCGGACATCGGGATAGTCGACCCTTCTACATGCGTGCCAAGATCTTGGGCAGCGCTGGAGACCGGCAAGTCACGAGTTCACACCTCGAAGGCGTCATTCTGGCAAACCCAGATAAGGATAACTTCCTCGTGCCTTACTTTCCCGAGTAAGTCATTCCCTCACCGCCCCGTAACATATGATTTCTTAGATTTCGATCGTTCTTTTTTTTTCTAACATTCCGTGTTCTGTGCACTGACACACATTGCACACTCATCCTCTTGAGCCCGAGATATTCCATGGCCACATATTTTGACCCGGACCATGACTCCAAGTTAGACTACACAAATATCAAGAAAGTTCTTGATGATGCTCTCCCCGGCTATGCCAAATCTGGAGGCACCTTTAAGAGGCCAATTCCTAGGTATGGCAGGCACGTGTTCACCCACAATACGATGTTCCCCTGCGTCAAGCAGCCGCCTGGCGGTCAGAACGATGCCTACTACGCCCTCCATCACATGCGGGCGATCGTACGGGACCATAATCACCTTCTCCTACCAAATAATGTCAAATATTGGGCCGCAAGCTTGGCGGCAATCGAGGACGCGGACCTCCTACAAGAATTCTTTCGCATCCAGTCAGAGTTTGCAGAAATCATCCATCAAGATGTCCTTCGTACCTCGGGGCAGTTCTACCTCAGATATCAACCGTCCAACGGTGAGATAGACACAACGCTACAAATGCAGGCTGACAACGCCCGTGACTTCATGACCATCACGAAAGATGGTGACTTCATCCACGCTCCGGTCCCATGAGTCGAGTCAAAAGTAGTGATGCTATGTGTAGTTCTGAAACATCGATTAGCTCATGTTGTAATTAAACTTTAATGAACTTGTATGTCTCTTTGGTTTCGACAGTCGTTCAACTTAGATGTAATCGATGCTATTTATTAGTAGGACCATGAATCGTGCTATTAATGTCTTGCTTTTCTCTTCCGATCCTTTTGTTGCATACTTATATATTGCTTATGTATTGTCTGTTGTTTGGCTTGTGCATAGAGATGCCATCGTATGTCGTGTACAAGGGTAAGATTCCCGAAGTCTACGACGACTAGGAGGAGTGTCGGAGACAGGTTCACCATTTCAACGGTAACAGTTACAAAGGGTACACCACTAGGGCGGAGGCGGAATCTAGATACGCCCGCTATCTAGCGGGAGAGAGGAGGCAGTGTTGGAGGAACCGGATGAAGACTAGTTTCATCGCGATGATGCTCATCGTGATGACCGCAGCTCTCTTCTATGTGATGGTAGTTTAGATGATCGATATCGACTTGTAATGTGAAGACAAACTCGCTACTCGCGGTCTCGAGACTTGTAATGTTCTATCTTTGTTCGGTCTTTTGAATTGGGAGACTAATATGATGAATTGTATTCGGAGACTAATCTTCTATTGTATTCGATGAATCTGCTATTGTTGTGTGGTGTTGTCTATATTCTGTCCAATAATACATTTTGTAACCTATGCAAAAATCAGAAAAGTAAAAAAAACCTAATATTCATACTAATGGCGCATCACCACAAAGTGTGCCAGTAGTATGCCAAAGGATACTAATGGCGCATCACCCCATAGTGTGCCATTAGTATGCTAAAGGATACTAATGGCGCATCACACCATATTGCGACATTAGTATGCCAAAGCACCTAGGTAAATATGGCCCCCTGGGAGGCATACTAATGCCGCACCGTGGGCTATACTAATGGCGCACCCGCGGTGCGCCATTAGTATACCAGATACTAATGGTGCACCACAGGTGCGCCATTAGTAAAAAATACTAGTGGCATGGTACTAGTGGCGCACGAATAGTGTGCCATTAGTAGGAAAAACTGGTGCGCCACTAGTAGGCCTTTTCCTAGTAGTGGTGGGGTCTACTGCTATTCCTTCTCCGGATATAACATGTCCGAGGAATCCAACTTCCTACAACCAAAACTCACACTTGCTGAACTTGGCATATAACTGATGTTCTCTGAGCTTCCCAAGTACCAAATGCAAATGATCCTTATGCTCCTCTTCATTCTTCGAGTAGACTAATATGTCATCAATGAACACCACGACGAACTTATCCAAAAACTCCATAAACACCATGTTCATCATGTTCATGAAATAGGCAGGCGTGTTAGTCAGACCAAATGACATAACGGTATACTCATATAGCACGTACCTTGTGGTAAAAGCTGTCTTAGGTATATCCTGCTCTCGAATCTTCAGCTGGTGGTATCCTGATCGTGGATTGATCTTGGAAAATACTTTAGCTCCTTCCAACTGATCAAACAAATCATTGATCATCGGCAGTGGGTAGTTGTTCTTGATCGTCACTTCATTCAATCCACGATAATCAACAACCATCCTCAACGACCCATCCTTCTTCTCCACTAGAAGCACTGGTGATCCCCAAGGTGACGAAATTGGGCGAATATAGCCTTTATCCAGCAACTCCTTAATCTGCTTCTTAATTTCCTCCAAATCCTTTGCGAGCATACTGTACGATCTCTTAGATATTGGCCCTGTGCCTGGCAAAAGCTCAATTAAAAACTCAATGTCTCTATCCAGTGGCATGCCTGGCAACTCCTCTGGAAATACATCAGAGAAATCCTTCACCACTGGTACTTCCTCCTATACAACTCCTGATAAGGAATTCACTTGAGTCCTCTTTGGCACATGCCGGGATACATACTTAATCCTTCTTCCTTCTGGGGTGGTGAGCAAAATCGACTTACTGGCGCAGTCAATGCTCCCTCCATACTTCGATAACCAATCCATGCCTAATATTACATCCAGTCCTTGTGACTCCAGTACTATTAAATCTGACGGGAACACGTAATTACCAATCCTTAATGGTAACCGATCACACCATAGGCTAGCCATATGCTCTGCTCCAGGCGAGGTTACTAACATGGGTGACCTAAGGGCTTGGGTTGGCACGGTAAAATTATCCATAAATCCCCTTGATATGTATGAATGCGATGCACCAGTATCAAAAAGACCGATTGCAGTAAATGACTTAACCAAAAACTTACCTATTACTGCATCGGGTTGCGCTTCAACCTCCTCCACCCTAACGTGGTTCACTTGTCCCTTGTTGAAAGGGTTGGGCTTCTTCCTAGAGCTTCCATTGCCATTTCCATTCTTTGCTTCAAAACACTCTGTGGTGTAATGTCCACTCTTCCCGCACTTGAAACAAGTAATGTGACTTAGATCCTTCTTTGCGGGTGTTGCTGGGTTGGAACGGTTCTGACCGTTACTTCCTCCATTACCATTCCCATTCTTGGGGCCACTATGATTATGCGAACTCCCTCCATTGGAATTATGGCCTCCATGGTTATCGTGAAGGTGTCCTCCCGAGTTCAGGGTAAAACGGGGTCTCTACTGAGCTCCAGAATTGTACTTCCCTTGTCCATACTACGTCTTGCGGTTGTCAATCTGCTGCTGCTTCCTTTCAATCATGAGAGCTCTATCTACCAACTCCTGGTAGTTGTTGAAGGTTGCCACCATCAACTGCATGCTTAGCTCATCATTCAGTCCTTCCAGAAACTTCTCCTGCTTAGCTGCATCCGTAGCAACGTCATCCGGGGCATAACGTGCTAATTTACTAAAATCATCCACATACTGGCCCACTGTGCGTCCTCCTTGGCACAAGTTTTGAAACTCGCGCTTCTTCATGGACATTGCTCCTGCTGAAACATGGGCAGTGCGGAAAGCCTACTGAAGCTGGTCCCATGTGATAGTGTCGATGGTGTAAGTGGCTGTGAAATTCTCCCACCAAGATGTTGCGGGTCCATCAAGCTGATGTGCGGCAAATCGCACCCTCTCCACATCTGTGCATCCTACAGTGGTCAACTCCCTTCCAATCTTGCGAAGCCAATCATCTGCAACAATCGGCTCGGTGCTACTAGAGAACACCGGCGGATTTAGCCTTAGGAAACAGGCTAAGTGATCAACAGGTGGTGGTGGTCGTGGGTTGTTGTTGTTGTTGTTGTTCCCCTCGTTCTGATTCTGGACTAGTATCTGCATCAATGCATTCTGTTGCTGGATCAACTGAGTGAGCTCCGGTGGGAAAGCAAATCCATTGTCGCATCTCGAAGGCATCTAATGAGTTTAGAAAAGATGAGAAAATAGAATAGAATGAGATCTAGAGGGAAAATACTACCCATATGCACATGAGACAAACACAAACATAACACTTCAATCAATTCAAACAAGGGCATACATCGATCTAACTATCGTTACAAAAGTGCTCGGACTATACTATGTACATGGGGGAATATTACTACTGATATGGTGGTCGACTAGAAAACTTGATCGGTGGAAGACTCCATGATATCTGCTCCAGCTTCATCAACATAGTCATCATCGCTATCGTCGGGGTTTGAGTCGGTGTCGTCGATGATGATGTAGTTCTCCGGACAAGTGGAATCGTCGTGTTCTCCCCCTGGCGTGGGGTCTCCCATGAATACTCCTAGCTTCCTTGTCAAATCGTCATTCTTCTCCACGAGTATCGTCATTTGCTCCTCACATCCCTCGCATGTAGACTTGAGTTCTTCCTCCAGCTCCGTGATCCTAGTCATTGCCTTCTCTAGATCTATCATGCCTACGCACATCTGGTTCTCCTGGCGACGAATGTGCTGGTGTAACTCCTGGATGAAGGCTGCAATAGACATGTCCCTCCTGGTACTGATCATCTCCCATTGCTCATCTCGGCGCCCACAAATCTAGTAGATAGTATCCTTGAGATCCTTGTGGTGAACTTCTCCAATGCGTCCCATAGTGATGTGGGCTGCCATGCTCTTTCCTAGACTCCAGGTGGGTGCATCGAAGGAAAACTCTGTGGGCTCAGTGATGGGCTTGAACGTCCTTCCTGGAACTTGAACTCAAATCATCCAACGCTCCTCTTCTGATAAAGTGGCGATGTAGGTGCCGGTGAAGCTCGGTATTCCGATGTTCAGGTATCTAGTGACTTCCTTCAAGTGTAGTCCAAAACGTGTATCTTCATCCGGTTGGGTGAACTTATTCCTTGCATCCGCCATCCTATAGAGTAGAAAAGGGAGAGGAGTCAATGAGAAGAGAATAGTGATCTAGGGCTTTGGCTTAGTGGTCGTGTCCTACAGTCAGTGTGTGCTCTAATACCATCTTGTAGCGACTAGACCTCAAACAGTCTGATCTCTGTGCATCAATGTCATCCCTAGATCGGTAATGCTGACATGCATAGTACTCGAGGATTTATAACAGAGTAGCAATCACACACTTATTACATCGAATGTCTCAAAAGAGAACTTATTACAATAATATGGCTTAAGGCCATCTAAAAACGATAACAACGGAAGGCTTGGAATATAAAGTGAGTCCATCAACTCCAACGGCATTACTGAGTGAAATACAACGACCTACGGCACCTTACTCGTCGTCTGAAAAGTCTGCAACATGAACGTTGCAGCCCGAAACGGGTCAGCACATGGAATATGCTGGGAATGTAACACACAGAGGAATGAACAGAATAATTGCTATCACTACATGCATATATGGCTGGTGGAAAGCTCTATGGTTACAGTTTTGCATAAAGCCTATTTTCCCCTACAACAAAGAATAAATTTTATTTAACTATCATGGTGGTTGTTAAACATTGAGAAGGTTCCTCCAACTCAATCCCAATTAAACATCATCAATAAACCCAATCAAATTATATTTAGAGTGATGAGATCAACATGATAATCCAAGAAAGATACTCAAGATGTCCATAGTCGGGGACATGGTTAACCATGATTAGTTTATACACTCTGCAGAGGTTTGCGCACTTTTCCCCACTAGACTCGAATACATCCATGGTTGGAGATTCGAGACACAGTCTTTCTGAAGCATTAACTCTCTACTCTGGATAGACAGTACCACCTACAACCCATTACATGTGCTAGTCTACCTCTTCAAGAGCTTCACGCAACTTACTCAACTATGCCAGAGCCCATATGGGCTTGTGGCTGCACACGGAAGTTTCTAGCATGAATAATCTTATGATCCCTTTGAGCCTGGGTGGCGGACCATAGGATGATCACACGTGTACTCCGGGATATCCTAGGACAACACTGGATTCTCCAGGTGCCCTGACAACCACTGGGTACTCCAGGGTGCCTCAAGCAATCTACCTAGATGTGTATTTAAGTAGCCACCTTAAGTTAACCATCAATTAACAATACTCACATCTGTCATGAATACACTCACCCAAATCATGTGTACGAGCATAGCATAGCAAGGTAAGCATAACATAGAAGTAACTCCCAAAGGTTTGATAATAAACATGGCAATAGGTTCTATCTCATCATCTACTTCCCAAACCCACATATTATTCAGATCCTAACCATGCAATGTTTGAGGGTTGATCTAATGCAATAAAACTGGGTAGTAAAGAGGTATGATCAAAGTGTTACTTGCCTTGCTGATGATCCGTGAAACCTAGAGACTCGTAGTAGCACGCTTCGCACTCCGGGTACTCTATCGTAAACAAACAAAGCATACAATAAGGACTCAACTAGAAGCATGGGTAAAACTCAAATAAGAGATCTAACCAGAAAGTTCAACTTAAGAACTCCGGTTTGCAAAAAGAATCAAGTCAAACGAAGCAACGAAACTCAAACTGCGAAAGAAAAAAGATCCATTTACTAATCTAGACTTAAGTCGAACTTTACAGTACCAAAATCTTGTTCAAGTTGATTAAACAGAAAGAGGGCTTCGAGACAAAGATCTAGGTGCTTGAATCCCCTGATTCCGATAAACGAGCGAAAAGATAAACTAAAGCAAAAAATAGGGCAGAAATCGCGATCGAAAATAATCGCGGAAAAACCCTGGAAAAAGAGAAACTGACGAACAGGCTAACGAACAACGTTCGCTGTCTGCGGCTAACGGGTGAATATCGTTCGTTAAAATGAACGTACGGACGAACGTCCGCTATTTAACTAAACGGGAAAAAATAAAACCGATCTAATAAAAATGAAACTAGGGTTTTCTAAAAAAACGAATGGTTTTCCGGCAAAAACCGGCGGCGGTGGGGACTACCTCGGCGGCGGCGGCGACTACCTCAGTGGTGGCAGGGTCAGTGGCGGAGGCGATGAGTGGCTCCGGCGGCGGGCTGCGGCAGCGGAGCTCTAGCGGCGGTGGTGGCTGGCGGCTGGCCGCAGCGAGACGGGGCGGCGGCGGCGCTGCGCGCTGCGGCGGCGAGGCGAGGCGAGGCGGCGGCGGCGGCTCGCGGCGGTGGCGGCTGATCGAGGCGGGGCGGGGCTGGCGCTAGGGTTTGGCGGGGCTGGCGGGCCTCAGCGGCTTATAAGGCCGGCCGGGTCGGAGTCCTAGTCAGGCACGGCCCGGCTAGGTCGGTTCGTTTTTTTAATATTCTGACGCGTACAAAAACGAAGAAAAGAAATACTAAACGGACTCCAAAAATCCTGAATAAATTTTCCCCGTCCTCTAAAAATATAGCGGACAAAGTAAACATTTATTTGAGCCTCTAATGCAATTTTGTAAAATGCATTTTTTTACCTAATTCAAATAAAATAGCAATAAAACTCCAAATAAAAATCTTATTTGATTTTAATATTTTTCCTTCAATATTTCTTTATTTTGGAGAATTTATTTTATCCCCTCTCTTTTATTTTCATATTGGAAATATTCGAACAGAAAAATAATTAAAACCAAATGATCCTTTTTTCAAAATTTGAGAAAACTCAAATATGAAAATAACAAAATCCCTAACTCTCTCCGTGGGTCCTTGAGTTGCGTAGAATTTCTAGGATCAACCCAAAATGCAATAAAATATGATATGCAATGATGATCTAATGTATAACATTCCAAATTGAAAATTTTGGATGTTACACTGGAATTCTGGACTGGAAATGGAGCAAATCTAAGAGACCTATTCTGCACAACTCCAAAAGTCTTGAAAATTTATGGAGAATTATTTTGGAATTTATAAAAAATATTGGGCAAAGAAAGCACCAGAGGGGACCCACCAGGCAGCCACAATGGTGGCTGGCACGCCCTACCCCCTAGGCACGCCCCCTGCCTTGTGGGCCACCTGGCTGGCCCCCGGTGCCCATCTTCTGCTATATAATGTGTTTTGACCTGGAAAAAATCTAGAGGAAGCTTTCGGGATGAAGCACCACCGTCTCGAGGCGGAACCTGGGCAGAACCAATCTAGTGCTCCGGTGAAGCTGTTCTGCCAGGGAAACTTCCCTCCGGGAGGGGGAAATCGAAGCCATCGTCATCACCAATGATCCTCTCATTGAGAGGGGGTCAATCTCGATCAACATCTTCACTAGCACCATCTCCTCTAAATCCCTAGTTCATCTCTTGTATCGGATCTTTGTGTCAAAACCTCAGATTGGTACTTGTGGATTACTCCTTGTAGTTGATGCTAATTGGTTTATTCGGTGGAAGATCATATGTTCAGATCCTTAATGATAATTATTACTCCTCTGATTATGAACATGAATATGCTTTGTGAGTAGTTACGTTTGTTCCTGAGGACATGGGAGAAGTCTTGTTATAAGTAATCATGTGAATTTGGTATTCGTTCGATATTTTGATGAGATGTATGTTGTCTTTCCTCTAGTGGTGTTATGTGAACGCCGACTACATGACACTTCACCATTTTTTGGGCCTAGGGGAAGGCATTGGGAAGTAATAAGTAGATGATGGGTTGCTAGAGTGACAGAATCTTAAACCCTAGTTTATGAGTTGCTTCGTAAGGGGCTGATTTGGATCCACATGTTTCATGTTATGGTTAGATTTATCTTAATTCTTATTTTGTTGTTGCGGATGCTTGCGAGAGGGTTTAATCAAAAGTGGGAGGTTTGTCCAAGTAAGGAGAGCACCCAAGCACTGGTCCACCCACATATCAAATTATCAAAGTAACGAACGCAATCAGATGAGCATGATGAAAACTAGCTTGATAGTAATTCCCATGTGTCCTCGGGAGCGCCTTGCTTTATATAAGAGTTCGTCCAGGCTTGTCCTTTGCTACAAAAAGGATTGGGCCACCTTGCTTCACCTTAGTTACTCTTGTTACTTGTTACCTGTTATGAATTATCTTATCACACAACTATCTGTGACAGGTAATTTCAGTGCTTGCTGAGAATACCTTGCTGAAAACAGCTTGTCATTTCCTTCTACTCCTTGTTGGGTTCGACACTCTTACTTATCAAAAGGAGTATGATAGATCCCCTATACTTGTGGGTCATCAAGCCTTGTGCTACAAGACAGGCCTTATTTCTCACCACTTGGCCATTTTCATCTTGCTTGTTGCGGTAGATCCACTTGGTGTTGATGATATTGTGCTCGCGTGGATCAGGACGATTCACATGCTCCCACAAATTTTTGAGCTCAAATTGTTGCAATTCTTCTTGCATGGCTTGAATCCACTCAAGCTTCAAAAATGCTTCATCAACTTTGGTGGGCTCTATGATAGAGACAAATACAAAATGCCCACAAAAGTTATCTAAATGTGAAGCTCTTGAGCGAGTGAGGGGAACAGGTGCATTGATGTTGTCGATGATCTTCTCAATATGCACTTCATTCACCACTCGTGGATGAGCTGGACGAGGGCCTTGTTGAGGATGAGCATTTTCCTCAGGGTCATTTTATCACGCCCAATATGCGATACTATCCTGAAGAGACTCGAGGGTCCCACCAAGGATAGAACCGCATATTGATACGCTTTTGCAAGGTGGATATCATTACATCAACATTACATAATAGATGGGGATACATACAAAAGGCATACAATGCCACACGAATACAACATCACAATACATAAGAGCAACATCCGACTACGGATGAAACACAAACAAAAACTCGAACGACATCCACCCAGCTAGCCCAGGCTGCCGACCTGGAACCTATCCCCTGATCGAAGAAGAAGCAGAAGAAGAACTCCAAAACAAGCAAACATCGCTCTCGCGTCAAGATCATCGCATAACCTGTACCTGCAACTGTTGTTGTAGTAATCTGTGAGCCACGAGGACTCAGCAATCCCATTACCATGGGTATCAAGACTAGCAAAGCTTAATGGAAAAGGAAGGGGTAAAGTGGTGAGGTTGCAACAGCGGCTAAGCAAGTATGGTGGCTAACATACGCAAATAAGAGCGAGAAGAGAAGCAAAGGAACGGTCGTCAACTAGTAATGATCAAGAGGTGATCCTGAACTCCAACTTACGTCAAACATAACCCAAAACCGTGTTCACTTCCCGGACTCCGCCAAAAAGAGACCATGACGGCTACACACACGGTTGATGTGTTTTAATTCGGATCTGGTGTCAAGTTATCTACAACCGGACATTAACAAATTCCCATCTGCCACATAACCGCGGGCATGGCTTTCGAAAGTTTAAACCCTGCAGGGGTGTCCCAACTTAGCCCATGATAAGCTCTCGCGATCAACGAAGGATATTCCTTCTCCCAGGAAGACCCGATCAGTCCCGGAATCCCGGTTTACAAGACATTTCGACAATGGTAAAACAAGACCAGCAAAGCCGCCCGAATGTGCCGACAAATCCTGATAGGAGCTGCACATATCTCGTTCTCAGGGCACACCGGATTGTCCAAACTTCCGGTAGGCCATCCCAGAGTTGCCCCTGGTGGCCACCGGCGGCTGACGGGTTGGACTAACATTCACGACGAGCACTGGCCCGGGGGGTAAATAAAGATGACCCTCGGGCTCCGGAAACCCAAGGGAAAAAGGGCTAGGTGAGGCAAATGTAAAACCAAGGTTGCGCCTTGCTAGAGGAGTTTTATTCAAAGCGAACTGTCAAGGGGGTCCAATAAATCACCCAACCGCGTAAGAAACGCAAAATCCGGGAACATAACACCGGTATGACGGAAACTAGGGTGGCAAGAGTGGAACAAAACACCAGGCATAAGGCCGAGCCTTCCACCCTTTACCAAGTATATAGATGCATTAATTAAATAAGAGATATTGTGATATCCCAACATAATCCTGTCCATCATGGGGCAATCTTCAACTTCACCTGCAACTAACAACGCTATAAGAGGGGCTGAGCAAAGCGGTAACATAGCCAAACAACGGTTTGCTAGGAAGGGTGAAAAAGGTTAGAGGCTGACATGGCAATTTGGGTGGCTTGATCAACAAGAGATAGGTAGCGGGTCAAAGCAATAGAACGAAGCAACTAGCATAGCAATGATAGTAGTGAGATCTAGGGTAGCGGTCATCTTGCCTGAAATCCCGCTAGGAAGAAGAACAAGTCCATGAAGAAGACGAACGGGAGTAGTCGAACGAATCCTCACAATCGCAACATTACCGAAACTAAGAAGCAACACCGGAAAGAAACAAACAACATGGTAAATGCACAAGCATAAACATGGCATGATGCACAAACAAGTATGATGCAATGTCCGGTTTAATGAGGCATGGCATGGCAAGTGCAACAAACAATACTACAAGTTAAGTGGAGATAAATATGCAACGAGTTGCATATTGACAAAACACCACATTGACATATTTAGTTTAATCTCGTTTAAGCTACCAAACAATATTAAATGTTTTTAAACATGGCAAGGGGTGAAGCATATGAAAACTAACTATCTAGACAGGTTTAAATGAGGCCGGAACAACAAACAACAATTTCAGAAAATCCTCATGTCCATGTTTTAGTTATGGTACTGTTCTGCCCTAAACCATATTTTAAGGTCGTTAAACAGGAAAATAAAGTCCACCACGTTAAACTAGGCATTTTTCCATCCCATTTACATATAAAGTTTATTAAAATTGGAGCTATGGTTATTTAGTTATGAAATAAATCATTTTAACATGGCATTTGAGAAAATTAAATGCAAACATCATTTTAAACATTTTAAACATGGATGAAAGCTGGATATTGTGAAACTAGACGAAAAACTAAGCATTTTTCATATATATATTATTTACATATGATGCACCACTTGTGAGTTATTAAATGCATGAACATGAGGGACTTTTCTGTAAAACTGTGAAACAGAGGATAATGCTAAAATCGTAGTGCAGGGAAAAAAACACTGGGCCGAATCTGGAGCACTGTAGGGCTGAACAGAGAGGAGGGGTTGCGGATTGCTCACCATGGGCCAAGCCCAGCCGGTGGAGAGGGGAAGCACGAGGCTGGAAGGGGGCGCTGGGCCTTGGGGAGGCGCTGGCCCATGCGCTGGTCAATGGGTGTGATGCGGGGCGCTGAAGCAGTCGTCTCGTCTCTGCTCCAGTGAAACGTAGGAGTGGCACGGCGAAGGACTTGCAGCGGCGGGCGCGGTGGAGGAGGCCCGGACGGTGAGGCTGGTTGGGGACGAGGAGGTCCTCGAGGCACAGGCGCACGGGGCTCGTCTGGTTCCTGTCCTGGCGAAGAGAGACAGAGAGAGGTGAGACAGGGATATGGAAAGGAAGAGAGGGCGCGAGGGAGGCCCGGCGGCGTGATTCCTGTGATCCACATGAGAGAGAGACCATGAGAGACGAAGAAACATGAACGGAAGAAAGGAGAGGGCGCGACGGCTTGGCAGTTGGCGTCCACAAGGTCGGCTGTTGCCAACGAGGTCAGCGGCTGCAGGGCCGTTTTGTTCCTGTGATCAGAGAAAGAGAGAGACGAGGTGTTGAGAGCAGAGAGAAAAACCAGAGGAAGGAAGGCAAAGAAAGGGGAGGAGCAGTGGTGCTCATCTTGCTAGTTGTAGGTTCGGACGCCGGCGGCAGCTGGGAACGGTCCCTGAGCTTGGGGACGAGCTCGCCCGATCTGGATCGGGGCCAGCTGCGGTGCACAAGGAGGATGTAGGGGAGGCTCGGGCAGCGCACGGGGCTGCTGATGCTGCTGGTGGTGGACGGCGGGGACGGCACGAGGTGGGAGGCGGTAGGGAGCTCCTCTCCTTGGCTCGCGACGAAGGGAACGGGGAGGTTTGCCTGGGCTGTGGTGGTTGAATGGATCGGCACAGGAGGTTGCTTCGTCGGGAATTTAGGTGGGAAGGAAGGGATCTGGTAGGTGGTTGGCTCGAGGAAGAAGAGGGGATTTGGATTGGGGAAGCGGGCACTGACTGGATGGGGATGGATCCCGAGGTGGGAGATGAGTGCGGCGGCGCCGGGGACGAACCTCCTAGAATTTAGGGTTAGGCTAAACTAGGTATGGGGTTGATCTAGGGTTGGGCTAATATATAGAGAAATGGAATTAGGTTAGACCCTACGATTTAGATCGGACGGTCGAGAAAATATAGGTTAGGACGTCCAATTAAGAAAATGGAGATGTTTTGTAGATGTCTGGGGATGATCCGGACCCAACGGTGACGACTGCCCGGGTCGGGTTCAGGACAGCTTTCGGACGCGCGCGAGGGGCTTGAGTATTGTGCAAAGAGGGTCAAACGGTCGGGCAACAATAGAATGATCGGTCTGAGAAAGGTCAACAAAGACGAGGAAGAAGCGACAACTAACAACGGATGCACGTTTTATGAAAACATGCAGATGCAATGCGCATGATGCTATGAGATGAAATGCAAGACATGAACAAAATGCAAAACAAACAACAAAAACCCCAACCACGAAGGGAATATCATATCGCATCTCCGGAAAAGGCAAGAGTTGGAGTTACGAATATGGAAAGTTGTATCCGGTGCGTTACAACACTCCACCAATACGAGAGGATCTCGTCCCGAGATCTAGGATGGCACCGGAGAGAATCGGAAGAGGAAGAGAAGAGGTAAAACTAAGTTGCTTCTTTGACGAACGAGTGAAACCATGAATCTTGAGAGGTTGAGCAATTTAAAAGAAAGAGTATAACAGAGATGAACGAGATTGCAAACAATCCCTTAGAAAAGAGGAACAAGGAACATTACGAGAACTTGAAGGTTGCAAAGGCATGATTCAAGAGTTTAATGGACAAGATAGAATTTGAAACCACTCCGGTTAAAACAAGATGAGAGAGGAAGAATTTGGGCATCACTCCGGTTGAACATGGACGGAATAGAACATGAACTTGAGAAGATGGGATGATACTTGATGAAATCAACAACACACTGCCTCCCAAACTATTGAAAGAATGGCACAAGGGGTAAGAAGGATTTCAGACAGCACCCCGGTTGAGAAGGGGGCAAAACTTGATAAGATGAAAGAACTTCAAAAGAGGACATGACACTCCGGTTAAATGGATAAGCACGAAAAGAACACGATCCTCACAATTCGAGATGATGAGTGAAGAGAGCAACATCACCATGCCTTTGGAAGAAAGAATAGAAGATAGATCATTGGAATAAAAGAATGGAGAAGAAAATGCCAACTTCTGCCACAAATGATTTGGGAAAGCACCCTTCCAAGAAGGTTATAATGGAGTTGTTGGAAAAACCCACAACGAAAAGAATAAGCTTGTAGTGGGCTTATGGAAAACATCTCAAAATTATGAGGTGACAACCGGCCACTAATGGAAACCATTGATTTGATTGAGAGCACCAAAAGATGAAGAACTTCTTCACCGAGATGAGAAGGAGAAAATTGGATCATAGATACGCACCACAAATAGCAACATTCCTTAGGGAAGGTTTTAGGTGAAATATGACACAAGATAACTCCAACAAAGGGATTGATGGATTTAAAATACCTCATTCTTAACAACAATATGAATCATGAAAAATGAAGGAAATTGTCAAGAGTGACATAACACCACCTCAAAAGATAAGGTAGAATGAATTGCACTTAGAAATGCAAGAAGAAGAATACTTGAACTCCCCAAAACAAAATGTGTGTTGAACACCATGTTTATTTTAGAGTATAGCTTGGCGGGTCATAACTTCAAGAGAAATCTTGAAGAACAAATGAAGAATGAAAGGAATCCTTGACGAACCACCATGTAGAGCCTCCATGAAGAACTCCGGTGATAAAAAGATGATAAAAAGAAAGAGAAGTTGAAAAGACAAGGTGAAGCCTTGTGATGATTTAGAAGGAGCTTCGCAACGAGATAAAGCGGAAAACTTGGAACTCCGAAAAAGGAAAAGATGAAACACTAGAACCATGAATTACTTCATGATGAACAATCTCCAGAATAAAAGAATTGAATCACCTCAAGGAAATTAGAATAAGATTTATTGTATGCTTATCCTTCATCAAATTAAATTGATGACAAGCAATGGATTTGGCATACTACTTAATCCCGTAGAAAGGATTAAAAGAGATATAGCGCGAACTTGAGAAGGTATTGATGGAACCACCGGTGGGATTTGGAAACAATGAATGAATGAATGAATTGATACGTTGACGAAGGAAGAGAAATCTTGAACGAACCACCGTAAGAATTGAAAATGAACGTTGCAAAGGCACAATTCACCGGGAAGAATTGGAAAACGAATGAAGATACTTGAGGGGATTTAGCTACCTGAGAGCGAAGAGATCATGAACTGATTAGAGGATATTAGAACGATTCACCGGTAAGATTTGGATAACGAGAGCTGACGGTTGGAATGAATGATTCTGAGATGATGTGCTCTGGAGAAATCAAACTGAAAAGACTCCTGAATAGATTCGGATGGGTATGAAAGGAATTCTCACAATCGAAAACAATTATGAGAGGATGGCATCAAGCTTGAACCATGAATCTTGAAGAGAATGGAGCAAGATTTAAGAGAAACTCTCTTCGGTCTTCACTTGTTGAGAATGATGATGAGAACCACCATGACAATTATTGAGGCACTCCGGAATGAAAATTGGAAAGGTTGAACCAACGATGAAAAGAATTTGAAAGATCTTGGAGAAAGACATATGACTGATTATAACTCATTCTTACGTCAAACTTTGAAAAGAATATGGAAATCGCTCCGGATAAATTAGAAGAGTCAGGTAAGATCCTGGGAAAAGACCTGTGGGTTAGGGCCCACTCGAAAGAACCATCTATGAAGGATTGCGCTTGAAATAGAGACTGCACTGGTAGAATTAAATAGCTTGAATGAGAGAGAAAAAAACCTCGAAGTACTCGAACGGATTAAGAATGGAAACATGATTCTTCTAAGATATTTTTAGCACTCCGGATACGAATAGAGAGAGGTGAATGATTATGAGATGCACCGGCATGGGAAAACATTTGAAACAGGGAAAGGATATGCTTGACAAAGCTTGAATTGGATCCACCGAAGAAGAAAAGAGAACAAAGAATAATAAACTTGAAGCTTCGTTAGTATCTTCCTGAGAATCACCGGATAAGAGCATTGACGGAAAAGAATGGAGAGACTTCCCATCAATAAAAGGATACTTGATTAATAAATTTGAGTCCTTGAAGAAAAAGGGTGGGAGGGCGGGAAAACAAAGGCAACTTGGGGACGGATGAAACAAACACCGTTGGGAAAACTTAGAATTGATATTGCGAATGGGAAAAATGATGGTATTAGACTGGAGAGAATCACGCCGGTTAGAGAAGAATTGTCATGACACTCTCGATGATCAAAAAGGATTGGTATTCACATAGCAATATGAGAACACCATTTAGGAAAGGTATGGATTCAACATTTGACTTCGAAGCAACTCGAATACCACAAATAAAACAAAACAAAGGATTGGCTTGCAGAATAAGCCGGAAACAAACATATGATAGAGAATTACCCAATCCCATATCATGCATCTGTCGGAAAGATATTCTAGGAGCTACTTGAATTCCCACCTATAAACTCACGAAACTTTCTGGTTATGCAATCTGGTGTTGGGGATACAGGGGAAGCAATATATCTCACCCAAACTAACAATCCCTACATCCAGCTGTATCCATCCGTCAACACATAACCAAGAAAACTCCGGAAATTGTGTACCTCAACCTTCGAAAAGCATCCGTTATACGAGCTATGGCAATACTCCCGAACTCCCCAGTACTGGGTGGCATCGAGGTTATCTCACCAACAACTACATAAAAGAGATTTTCGATGTCGGCAAAGCTTAGGTATTCCAGAACTGCAACGATAAAATTGTGACGACAACACCTCGGAGCTCAACTCCCTGGTACACTGCCACAACCCCTAAATGTTAGGAGGCACCAAGAACAATTTCCTCATCACAAGACTATCAGAACGATTCCAAGATACCCGCGTGATCCTAAAAATTTTGTGAAAAATTGAGGAGAGGAAAGACAAAACATCTACGTCGAGAGTCCTCACCAGAGCGACGAAGGGGGCTGAGGAGTAAAAAGAATCCTACTCTCCGATATATATAATCCTAAGACTCAAAATAGTTTTCTTCTAGACTCAACAACGGCCAACAATCAAGGGGGCTCCTATGGTCGGTCGAGGCTCTGATACCAACTTGTCACGCCCAATATGCGATACTATCCTAAAGAGACTCGAAGGTCCCACCAAGGATAGAACCGCATATTGATATGCTTTTGCATGGTGGATATCATTACATCAACATTACATAATAGATGGGGATACATACAAAAGGCATACAATGCCACACGAATACAACATCACAATACATAAGAGCAACATCCGACTATGGATGAAACACAAACAGAAACTCGAACGACATCCACCCTGCTAGCCCAGGCTGCCGACCTGGAACCTATCCCCTTATCGAAGAAGAAGCAGAAGAAGAACTCCAAAACAAGAAAGCATCGCTCTCGCGTCAAGATCATCGCATAACTTGTAACTGCAACTGTTGTTGTAGTAATCTGTGAGCCACGAGGACTCATCAATCCCATTACCATGGGTATCAATACTAGCAAAGCATAATGGGAAAGGAAGGGGTAAAGTGGTGAGGTTGCAACATCAGCTAAGCAAGTATGGTGGCTAACATACGCAAATAAGAGCGAGAAGAGAAGCAAAGGAACGGTCGTCAACTAGTAATGATCAAGAGGTGATCCTGAACTCCTACTTACGTCAAACATAACCCAAAACCGTGTTCACTTACCCGAACTCTGCCGAAAAGAGACCATCATGGCTACACACACGGTTGATACGTTTCAATTCGGATCTGGTGTCAAGTTATCTACAACCGGACATTAACAAATTCCCATCTGCCACATAACCACGGGCACGGCTTTCGAAAGTTTAAACCCTGCAGGGGTGTCCCAACTTAGCCCATGATAAGCTCTCGCGATCAACGAAGGATATTCCTTCTCCCAGGAAGACCCGATCAGTCTCGGAATCCCGGTTTACAAGACATTTCGACAATGGTAAAACAAGACCAGCAAAGCTGCCCGAATGTGCCGACAAATCCTGATAGGAGCTGCACATATCTCGTTCTCAGGGCACACCGGATTGTCCAAACTTCCGGTAGGCCATCCCAGAGTTGCCCCTGGTGGCCACCGACGGCTGACAAGTTGGACCAACACTCACGACGAGCACTGGCCCGGGGGGTAAATAAAGATGACCCTCGGGCTCCGGAAACCCAAGGGAAAAAGGGCTAGGTGAGGCAAATGTAAAACCAAGGTTGGGCCTTACTGGAGGAGTTTTATTCAAAGCGAACTATCAAGGGGGTCCCATAAATCACCCAACCACGTAAGAAACGCAAAATCCGAGAACATAACACCGGTATGACGGAAACTAGGGTGGCAAGAGTGGAACAAAACACCAGGCATAAGGCCAAGCCTTCCACCCTTTACCAAGTATATAGATGCATTAATTTAATAAGAGATATTGTGATATCCCAACATAATCCTGTCCATCATGGGGCAATCTTCAACTTCACCTGCAACTAACAACGCTATAAGAGGGGCTGAGCAAAGCGATAACATAGTCAAACAACGGTTTGCTAGGAAGGGTGAAAAAGGTTAGAGGCTGACATGGCAATTTGGGTGGCTTGATCAACAAGAGATAGGTAGCGGGGCAAAGAGATAGAACAAAGCAACTAGCATAGCAATGATAGTAGTGAGATCCAGGGTAGCGGTCATCTTGCCTGAAATCACGCTAGGAAGAAGAACGAGTCCATGAAGAAGACGAACGGGAGTAGTCGAACGAATCCTCACAATCACAACATTACCGAAACTAAGAAGCAACACCAGAAAGAAACAAACAACATGGTAAATGCACAATCATAAACATGGCATGATGCAAAAACAAGTATGATGCATGTCCGGTTTAATGAGGCATGGCATGGCAAGTGCAACAAACAATCCTACAAGTTAAGTGGAGATCAATATGCAACGAGTTGCATATTGACAAAACACCACATTGACATATTTAGTTTAATCTCGTTTAAGCTACCAAACAATATTAAATGTTGTTAAACATGGCAAGGGGTGAAGCATATTTAAACTAACTATCTAGACAAGTTTAAATGAGGCCGGAACAACAAACAACAATTCCGGAAAATTCTCATGTCCATGTTTTAGTTTTGGTACTGTTCTGCCCTAAACCATATTTTAAGGTTGTTAAACAGGAAAATAAAGTCCACCATGTTAAACTAGGCATTTTTCCATCCCATTTACATATAAAGTTTATTAAAATTGGAGCTACAGTTATTTAGTTATGAAATAAATCATTTTAACATGGCATTTGAGCAAATTAAATGCAAACATCATTTTAAACATTTTAAACATGGATGAAAGTTGGATATTGTGAAACTAGATGAAAAACTAAGAATTTTTCATATATATATATATATATATATATATATATTATTAACATATGATGCACCACTTGTGAGTTATTAAATGCATGAACATGAGGGACTTTTCTATAAAACTGTGAAACAGAGGATAATGCTAAAATCGTAGTGCAGGGAAAAAACACACTAGGCCGAATCTGGAGCACTGTAGGGCTGAACAGAGAGGAGGGGTTGCTGATTGCTCACCATGGGCTAGGCCCAGTCGGTGGAGAGGGGAAGCAGGAGGCTGGAAGGGTGCGCTGGTCAACAGGTGCGATGCGGGGCGCTGAAGCAGTCGTCTCGTCTCTGCTCCAGCGAAACAGAGGAGCGGCACGGCGAAGGACTTGCAGCGACGGGAGCGGCGGAGGACGCCTGGACGGTGAGGCTGGTTGGGGACGAGGAGGTCCTCGAGGCATAGGCGCACGGGGCTCGTCTGGTTCCTGTCCTGGCGAAGAGAGACACAAAGAGGTGATACAAGGAGAGGGAAAGGAAGAGAGGGCATGAGGGAGGCCTGGCGGCGTGATTCCTGTGATCCACATGAGAGAGAGACCATGAGAGACGAAGAAACGTGAACGGAAGAAAGGAGAGGGCGCGATGCTTGGCGGTTGGCGTCCACGACGTTGGCTGTTGCCGACGAGGTCAGCGGCTGCAGGGCCGGTTTGTTCCTGTGAACAGAGAAAGAGAGAGACGAGGTGTTGAGAGCAGAGAGAAAACCAAAGGAAGGAAGGCAAAGAAAGGGGAGGAGCGGTGGTGCTCATCTTGCTAGCTGTAGGTTCGGACGCCGGCGGCAGCTGGGAACGGTCCCTGAGCTTGGGGACGAGCTCGCCCGATCTGGATCGGGGCCAGCTGCGGGGCACGCGGAGGATGCAGGGGAGGCTCGGGCAGCGCACGGGGCTGCTGATGCTGCTGGTGGTGGACGGCGGGGACGGCATGAGGTGGGAGGCGGCAGGGAGCTCTTCTCCCTGGCTCGCGACAAGGGGAACAGGGAGGTTTGCGTGGGCTGTGGTGGTTGAATGGATCGGCGCAGGAGGTTGCTTTGTCGGGAATTTAGGTGGGAAGGAAGCGATCTGGTAGCTGGTTGGCTCGAGGAAAAAGAGGGGATTTGGATTGGGGAAGTGGGCACTGACTGGATGGGGATGGATCCCGAGGTGGGAGATCAGTGCGGCGGCGCCGGGGACAAACCTCCTAGAATTTAGGGTTAGGCTAGACTAGGTATGGGGTTGATCTAGGGTTGGGCTAATATATAGAGAAATGGAATTAGGTTAGACCCTACGATTTAGATCGGACGGTCGAGAAAATATAGGTTAGGACGTCCAATTAAGAAAATGGAGATGTTTTGTAGATGTCTGGGGATGATCCGGACCCAACGGTGACGACTGCCTGGGTCGGGTTCAGGACAGCTTTCGGACGCGCACGAGGGGTTTGAGTATTGTGCAAAGAGGGTCAAACGGTCGGGCAACAACAGAATGATCGGTCTGAGAAATGTCAATAGAGACGAGGAAGAAGCGACAACTAACAACGGATGCACGTTTTATGAAAACATGCAGATGCAATGCGCATGATGCTATGAGATGAAATGCAAGACATGAACAAAATGCAAAACAAACAACAAAAACCCAACCATGAAGGGAATATCATATCGCATCTCCGGAAATGGCAAGAGTTGGAGTTACGAATATGGAAAGTTGTATCCGAGGCATTACACATTTTCTTCAAGAGCACTTGTTTCTTCATGAAGGGGAATGATCACTTCTTCTTCAGCTATATCTTCATTGGGAACTATTTCACCGGTGCCCATTAGCTTGATAGATTTGTTAGGACGCAGGTGCTCTCTTTGCAAGCCATTAGTTTTATCGAACTGCACATCTACGGTTTCAACAACCTTGTCGTGGTAGGTGAGGTGTGCGAGTCCTTTCTGTAGCCAAGCATAAAACCCTCATGTGATTTCTATGCAAATTTAGAATTGTGATGAGGATCTCTAATCCAGCATTTAGCACCGAAGACTTGGAAATAACTTACATTGGGCTTTTTGTTAGTGAGGAGCTCATATGAAGTCTTCTTGAGGAATTTTTTAAGATATCCCCGATTGATGATGTGACAAGAAGTATCAATTGCTTCAAGCCACCATCGACAAGAAGTCTTGTATTAATCAAGCATAGTGCGAGCCATCTCAATGAGAGTCATGTTCTTGCATTTAGCAATTCCATTCTGCTGAGGAGTATAAGGAGCGGATAACTCATGAGTGATACCAAGTTCGTCAAGATAGTCATCAAGCCCTGTGTTCTTGAACTCGGTGCCAATATCGCTTCTGATATGCTTGATCTTGATGCCATAATTCGTCATGGCATGGTTTGCGAACCGCCTGAAGACACCCGGCACTTCAGTCTTGAAGGTAATGATATGCACCCAGCTGTAACGAGAATAATCGTCAACTATGACGAATCCATAGAGAGATGTTGCATTGGTTAGTGTGGCATAATGAGTAGGACCAAAAGATCCATATGAAGTAATTCAAATGGACGAGTAGTGGTCATGATGTCTTTGCGGAGTGCTTGGATATGGTCATCTTTCCCGCCTCACAAGCACCGCAAAGGTGATCTTTAACGAATTTGACACCCTCGACGCCAACGATGTGCATGTTCTTGATGAGTGTGCTCAAATTCCTCATGCCATCATGTCCAAGTCGTCGATGCCATAGCGAGCACCCCGAAGCTTTTGCCAGTAGAGACGTGGCCGATTGAGGACCTTGGGAGAAATCTACAATGTACAAATCACCTCTCCTAAAGCCTTCGAAGGCTTTGGACTTGTCAAATTTCATTAGCGCAATGCATTATTTTCCAAAGATGACAATCATATCAAGATCACAAAGCACTGAGACAAACATGAGGTTGTACCACAGGGACTCGACAATCATCACCTTTTCCATGTGTCGATCTTTTGAGATAGCAACCTTACCTAGACACAATAGCTTGCTTTTTCCTTTGTCGGTGTAGGTGATATGCTTCAGATGAGATGGAGAAAGGGGAGCACTGGTGAGGAGATTCCTGTCACCAGTCATGTGATTGGTGCAGCCACTGTCCAGAACTCATTCAGTAGCTTTTGGAGTATCATCCTCTAGAAGCATTAGTCTCACTTACAAATTCATATACATCAGTTGAAGAATATGATGAACAATTTTGTCATTGGATTTCATCAGTAAGCACATAACAAGAAACATAGGGATGTGTGAAATGAAGTATTCATTTCATCATGATTAGCTTGCATCCCAACAAGCATTGTGTCAGGTCTTCAACAAATTCTTCAGACATTCGTTGTGTTTGAAGACCTGACCCTCCAGAACAGTTTAGTTCTTCTTCTTAACCACCCACATTTAAATGAGCGGATGAGAAGCAATGTAAGACAACGCATTGATGGAGAACTTAGGCATTAAAGTGTATTCATTTCTCTTCACAGGAGGAGTACAACACTGATCGGAATATGCAGAGAAATTCTTAGCGGTTTTGTGCACATAGGGATTTCAAGAATAATGCACATATTCATCGGATCAATGTTTGTTTTCCTACATAAAAGTGTTAGTACAAGCATGAGTTGGTCTGCGTCCATTTGACTACTTTGGTCCACGTGAAGAATTTTCCTTGTGATTGTTCCTTTTCTTCGGTGGTGTCATGATGACATTCACCAGAAGATTTTGAAGAACACTTTTGGGAACCCAAATTTTCTTCACTGGAGAACCATTCCTGTAGTTAGTACCAACAAATCTAGCAAATAACTTCACTATTCTGATTTTTGAATAGCTTATAGTTGGAGTAAAATGACTCATCAGAAGAATGTGGAGTATCACAATTGAAGCCAGATAGAGTGGATGGATCAACTATAGGTCCTTCTGCAGCAACCCATGTGGATTTGGTATACTACTCAGGTTTCCAATAAGATCCATCTGCGTTCAGTTTTCTCTCAAAAGCAATATGCTCTTTCCTCAGGTTCCTATTCATAATCTGCTTCCTGATCACATCACAAAGAGTTTGGTGCATTTGACGTACAATTCCTTCAAACCTGCATTTTCGTCAGTGACACTCATGGTCTCCTCAGATGAGGGAATTGAAACCACAAAGACATTTGAAGATATAGCAGCAGTTGAAGCATTTGAACATTCAGCTGAAGAATTTGAATTATCACATTCAAGGCATTTTAAGCATGGAGCAACAAATTCTTCCTGAATGGTGCTGGTCTGTTGAGCGAGTAATGAATCCTTGTCTTTCTGAAGATCATCATGAGACGCTGTCAGCTTCTCGATTTCTTGCTTCCTTTGAAGAAATTCATAGGACATCTTTTCATGTGCGGTTGGGAGGGCCACATGATGACTTTCAAGTTTGTCATATTGTGACTTTCGACGTATGAGATCATCAGACAAACCTTGACTGCGATCCATTTCCTCATCTAACATATCATCACTTTTGTCTAGCGATTTTTGAATCTTTTCCATGGCATTTTGTTGTTCATTTGCAATTTTAGCAAGTTTCTTATAGCTAGGTTTTGCTTCACATTCAGAGTCATCATCACTTGAAGTATTAAAGTAAGATTCTCGTGAGGTTACCTTGGCACCTCTTGCCATGAAGCAATAGGTAGAAATGAAGTCATCAGCACAGTCTTCAGAGATGGTGGAGTCACCTTTTTCTTCAAGATGGAAGATGGACTTGTTGACGAACTCAGTAGCTAGGGCCAAGCTTGCAACCCTAGAGTCGGACTCCTCCTCAGATTCCTCGGCTTCCTCAGAATCTTCCTTAGAATCCATTTCTTTCCCAATGAAATTGCGAGCTCTGCTGGAGGTTCTTTTCTTCTTCAATGAGGACTTTGATGAAGACTTTGACGACTTCTTTGTCATCAGAATCATTATCCTTGCTAGATTTTTTCTTCTTTGAGCCCTTTTTCCAGAGGAGGCAATCAGCGATTTAATGGCCTAACTTTTTGCATTTGTGTCAAGTTCTTTTTTCATAGTCTTGTGCATAAGCTTCAGTGTTCTTCAAATCGTACTTTGAAGACTTCCCGAAGCGGTTCCCCTTGGAGAATTTCTGGAACTTCTTCACAAGCATAGCCAGTTCTCTGCCAATTTCCTCAGCACCATCTATACTGCATTCAAACACTTCTTCTTCAGATGGGGATATTGCATTGGCTTTAGCCCATGCCTTCAGAGCGCGAGGTCGTCCATAGCTGGGACCATACATATCTCTCTTCTTAGCTTGTTGAAATTCATGAGTATTGAGCCTCTCAAGAATATCAGCGGGATTAAGTGACTTGTAATCAGGACCCTCTTGAATCATCAGGGCCAAGGTGTCAAAGGAGTTGTCAAGAGATCGCAGCAATTTCTTCACCACCTCGTGGTCACTGATGTCAGCGACACCTAGTGCTTGTAGCTCATTGGAGATATCTGTGAGGTGATCGAAAGTTTGCTAAACATTTTCATTGTTAAGCCTATTGAAGCGGTTGAAGAGATTTCGAAGCGCATCAACTCAAGAGTCACATTGAGTGGAAACTCCCTCATTGACCTTGGAGAGCATATCCCAGATCATCTCTGATGTTTCTAGTGCACTCACTCTGCCATACTGTCCTTTGTTGAGATGTCCACATATGATGTTCTTCGCTTGAGAGACGGGTTGCTTGAATCTCTTCACATCAGTAGCATTGATGCTAGGTGCAGTAGTGGGAACGCCGTCCTCAATGACGAACCAGAGATCATTGTCGATTGCCTCAAGATGCATCCGCATATTGTTCTTCTAGTAAGGATAATCTGTGCCATCGATGATGCGGAACACGGTAGAAACCTTGATCATACCCGTGGTCGACATAACTAAAACTCCAGGTGGTTAAACCAAAATCACACAAAACAATGAAGTACCTTACTCTGATACCAATTGAAAGCGCAGATTATCTCACAGAGGGGGTGAATGGGAGATTTTTAGAAATTCGTCAAACTCTGAGGAATTTGACGAAGGTCAGAGTGAAGAAATAGAGACGGAAAGGAAACTAAGTCATCATACTTCAAGGAATAAAGTAAGGGAGGGTGAGAAATTTGAAACCAGGTTGGCTCGATGAAGATGATGCGATTTGGAAGACCAGTTCCAGTTGTTGCCTCAACTATACATCTGATTGAGGCGGCTGAGTGGAAACTCTGAGTACGCACGGTCCTCACTGTATTCCTCTTGAGCTAAGGTCACTTAGTCCTCGCCCAATCGCTCATGGTAAGTCTTCAAGATAGACTTCCAAATCCTTCACATACTTGTTCATCGGCACACCATAATGAATCTTGGTGTACTCAAAACTTGACACCTAACTGTCTGGAAGAACGACAATATTCACAGGTAATAGTCGTCGGATCACACAGATCAATCTCTTCAGTGATGCTCAATCACTTTGGCTTTGGGTTTTTCCTCACTTAGGATTTTCTCAACATCGTTAGAGGATGGGCTGCTCTCAAATGCAAGTGTCAAGTTCTCTCAGAGCAGCCAACCAACAAGTGATTGTGAGGGGCGGCTATTTATAGCCGGGGGCAACCTGACATGAATTGTCATAAATTCCCTTCTCTGTTTCGACCATTGTCAGGATAAGGATCCACTCGATAGCTGGCCCTCGAAGCAGCAACGGTCGGAATTTGAACTCTCAAATTCGTTGGGGCACTTAATTTCTTCACGGTAGGCAGATCACACTAGCAAACTCCTAACTCCTCAGTGTGACTAAATTTGTCAGTGACCAGATGAACTTCGTCACTGTCGCTAGTAAATGCATCAGCTGTACTGGAGATTTCCAAAGGCTTCACTCTAAGCGGCTTTTGTGTGTATTGGTTTGAGTAAGTTTGAGCATCACTTTTAAGTGTGAATACATAAGTGTGTGAATACATGTGTGAATACATAGACAAAACATAAGTGTCCCTAGTATGCCTCTACTTGACTAGCTCGTTTATCAAAGATGGTTATGTTTCCTAACCATAGACATGTGTTGTCATTTGATGAATGGGATCACATCATTAGGAGAATGATGTGATGGACATGAACCATCCATTAGCTTAGCATTATGATCGTTACAGTTTCATTGCTACTGCTTTCTTCATGACTTATACATATTCCTTAGACTATGAGATTATGCAACTCCCGAATACCGGAGGAACACTTAGTGTGCTATCAAACGTCACAATGTAACTGGTTGATTAAAAGATGCTCTACAGGTGTCTCCGATGGTATTTGTTGGGTTGGCATAGATCAAGATTAGGATTTGTCACTCCGTGTTTCGGAGAGGTATCTCTGGGCCCTCTTGATAATGCTCATCACAATAAGCCTTGCAAGCAATGTGACTAATGAGTTAGTCGTGGGATGATGCATTACAGAATGAGAAAAGAGACTTGTCGATAACGAGATTGAACTAGGAATGATGATACCGATGATCGAATCTCGGGTAAGTAACATACCGATGACAAAGGGAACAATGTATGTTGTTATGCGGTTTGACCGATGAAGATCTTCGTAGAATATGTAGGAGCCAATATGAGCATCCAGGTTCCGCTATTAGTTATTGACCGGAGATGTGTCTCGGTCATGTCTACATAGTTCTCGAACCCGTAGGGTCCGCACGCTTAACGTTCGATGACGATTGGTATTATGAGTTTATGTGGTATGATGCCCGAAGGTTGTTCGAAGTACCAGATTTGATCACGGACATGACGAGGAGTCTCGAAATGGTCGAGACGTAAATATCGATATATTTGAAGGCTATATTCGGACATAGGAAAGGTTCCGAGTGATTCGGGTATTTTTCGGAGTACCGGAGAGTTACGGGAATTCGCCGGGGGAAGTAGTGGGCCTTAATGGGCCATACGGTAAAGGAGAGAAGCGCTTCAAGGGGTGGCCGCGCACCCCCCCCATGGGCTGGACCAAATTGGACTAGGAGGGGGCGGCACCCCCCTCCTTCCTTCTCCCCTCTTCCTCCTTCCCTTCCTTCTCCTAGTTGGAATAGGAAAAGGGGGGCCTAATCCTATTTGGACCAGGAGTCCAAGTAGGACTCCCCCCTTTGGCGCGCTCCCTCTAGGGCCGGCCTCCTCTTCCTCCCTCCTTTATATACGGGGGCAGGGGCACCCTAGAACACACAAGTTGACAATTATTTTAGCCATGTGTGGTGCCCCCCTCCACAGTTACACACCTCGGTCATATCTTCGTAGTGCTTAGGCGAAGCCCTGCGCCGGTAACTTCATCATCACCGTCACCACGCCGTCATGCTGACGAAACTCTCCCTCGGCCTCAACTAGATCAAGAGTGTAAGGGACGTTATCGAGCTGAACGTGTGCTGAACACGGAGGTGCCGTACGTTTGGTACTTGGATCGGTTGGATCGCGAAGAAAGTTCGACTACATCAACCGCGTTACTAAACACTTCCGCTTTCGGTCTATGAGGGTACATAGACAACACTCTCCCCTCTCGTTTCTATGCATCACCTAGAGATAGACCTTGCATGATCGTAGGAAATTTTTTGAAATTACCGCGTTCCACAACAGTGGCATCCAACCCAGGTCTATGCGTAGATGTTATATGCACGAGTAGAACACAAAGAGTGGATGAACTAACCCATGTAGGTAGATGAACTCAAACCTCAAGTGGTGCTCCCAACTCTTGATGAACAACATCAACCTTGAGCATTCTACACAAGTTCAACTACATGATCGAGATCAACACCACCACCAAGGTATGTCATTCCATCTTAGAGAAGCTTTACCCCAAGACATGGGTCAAAGCAGCTCAACAAGATGTGAGTACATCAAAATGCTTAAACGAAAAGTGGCAACCCCATTTTGAGCTTAAACGATTAGTATGACCTATGATCAAGTGACTTCACTTGACTCCTAAGTCAATATACTCTAACAAAGGTGACTTTGTCGCCGACCAATTCTAGATGAAGTTCTCTAGTGTTTCCTTGTGTTCTAACATTTGTCTCTTGCATGCTTGTTCCCCCTTTTTTTAAACTTCATCTAGATTTCTTTTCTTTTCTCTGTTAGTTTTTGCATTCCTTGCATCTAATTCATTGTGAATCCTTTAGTTAATTCATTGCAGATCTTTGTGAGATCTTATTTGCCAAGTGAGCTGAGATGACAAAATATTTCCTCTATATTGAACTCGGCCTCACCGATTTCTTCCTATCGGCTAGACCAAACTACAATGCTACATTGCAGTCTGTTCATCGGTAAAACCTACAAGAACAAACTCGGTCTGACTGATATGCATCATCTCTGACACTACCAACTCGGTGTCAACGATGCACCGGAGTTATCGATTCCACTACTGAGAAAATGTTTTGCCATTGCAATTGTCATTCTTCTCCAGCTCCACTCGATGATTCTTATCCTCTACCTGCATCACAATCTACATGTTGCTTTGTCATGTGACTCAGGTACCAAACCAGTTTGACTCATACTCCAGAAGGACCCTTCTTGGAAATTGATGTCAAAGGGGGAGAGAGATCACATCAAAGCTTATCTTATGGGAAAATGAGACCCTAAGAGAGAGAGAGACATCTTAGCTCTCCCAGATGCTTGGTATTCAAAGAGGAGAGAAGTTACATGCCTTTAAGAGGGGAAAGACATGTTAGTAAATGTCTCTTTGTGTCTTTGCTCTGATTTTCTGTTGCCCTATCTTCTCCCATTATCCAATCAGATTCAGGGGGTGAATGAGTTCATTCCTAAGGGAAGAAAATCTTTGGAACTCATTGCATATCTTTATTCCTTGGGGACATGTCTATATCCAAATAGAGTACTAAGTACTCACTCACTACATGTCATCCCAGTCTTGGTACACTTGTGGTTCCTTGTTCTTGCTCTGATTATTTGATGTTCTTGTGTTATCTAACCCTATTTTCTCAAGTTCATCTCTTCCAAAGTCATCTCAATACCACAAGGTAAGTATATGCATCACACTCATGTGCATGATGATCTCTTGCTTGTGTACATATTGTTTGCAAGGGGACTCATGCACATGAAGGAACACTTTCTGTATTTACATCATTTGCTCTGATGCATATAGCCAAGATACATGTAGCTCATTGCTTGCTCTGACATGCTTATGCATTCACATGCTTTCATAATCTATCTTCACATGATTGCATACATGTATGGGGAGCCAATGCATGTTACATGTCTTTTCAAAGGTGCACTTTTTACTCTTCACATCTTTATAAAAAGCTTTGATGTATCTTGTAATCCATTACCGAAAAGAGGGAGATTGAAAGCACAAATGCTCCCTCGGTGATTTTGGTAATTAATGTCAACATATCTCTTGTTGGACTAACATTTTCATCTAGTGTACTTCAGATGAGTTCAACTGTGGAGTGGCAGGACAAGAGGATGTGGAACCCATTCTAGATGCTAAGGACAAACATTGGCAAAAGCTCAAGACTCTTCTTTTCTATTTTATTGATCCAAGATCACATTGAGTCCATAGGAAAAGCCAATACTATTAACAGGGGATGAGGTGTTGCTTAATGGTCTTCTTGCTCAAAGTGCTTAGTGATATGCTCCAAAGCCCTCAACCACTTTCTCATTTCCACATATGTCAAAACCTAATGTCAAACTCAGCCCCACCAATTTGATCTATCCGGCACCACCGAGTTCACTTGACATAGCCACTACCAGAAACCCTAATCAGTTTGGTCTCATCGATGGGATGTCGATCTCACCGAGATGGCACTACAAACTCTCTGTTGCCTATTGCAATTATTTCGGTCTCACCGAGATATGCAGTTGGTCCCACCGAGTTTGCTTGACCAAATCTCTATTTGCTTATTGCTGAAATCGGTCTCACCAAGTTCACAATCGGTCTCACCGAGATGAGGTTTTGCCCTAAGCCTAGCACATTGGTCCCACCTAGTTGACCTTGTCGGTCCCACCGAAAATCCTAATGTTCACATTTTGAACCAGATCGGTGTGACCGAGTTTCACTATTTGATCTCACTGAGTTTGGTAAATTGTGTGTAACGGCTAGATTTTGTGTGGAGGCTATATATACCCCTCCAGCCCCTTCTACATTCGAGAGAGAGCCATAAGAACGTGCCTACACTTCCACTACTCATTTTCTAAGAGAGAACCACCTACTCATGTGTTGAGACCAAGACATTCCAATCCAACCACAAGAATCTTGATCTCTAGCCTTCCCCAAGTTGCTTTCCACTCAAATCATCTTTCCACCTTATCCAAATCTGTGAAAGAGAGTTGAGTGTTGGGGAGACAATCATTTGAAGCACAAGAGCAAGGATTTCATCATCAACACTCCATCTATTACCTTTTGGAGAGTGGTCTCTCCTAGATTGGCTAGGTGTTACTTGGGAGCCTCCGTAAAGATTGTGGAGTTGAACCAAGGAGTTTGTAAGGGCAAAGAGATCGCCTACTTCGTGAAGACCTACCCGAGTGAGGCAAGTCATTTATGGGCGATGGCCATGGTGGGATAGACAAGATTGCTTCTTCGTGGACCCTTCGTGGGTGGAGCCGTCCGTAGACTCGTGCAATCGTTACCCTTCATGGGTTGAAGTCTCCGCCAACGTGGATACACGATAGCACCACCTATCAGAACCACGCCAAAAATCTCCATGTTTCCAATTGCGTTTGCACACTCCAATCCCATCCCTTTACTTTCTTGCAAATTGCATGCTTTACTTTCTGCTGCTCATATACTATTGCCATGCTTGCTTGACATGTATTGTGAATGTTTAAAATTGTGCTAATCTCCAACCTCAACTTGAAGAACTTAAAAACTACTACCTTTACTTGCTAGGGGTCTAATCACATCCCCCCCTCTGGACACCTCTTCTCGATCCTTTTAGTTGCCCCTGGCTATAAATAGCCGCCCCCACAATCACTTGTGGGTTGGCTGCTCTAGAGAGATTGAGCATCACTAAAGAGTTTGATCTGTGTGATCCGACGCATGTTACCTTTGAAGACTGTCATTCTTCCAAATGGTTAGGAGTCATGTTATGAGCACCCAAGAGTAATTCTGGCGTGCCGATGAACAAGTGTGTGAAGATTTTGGAAGTCTACCTGGAAGACTTACCACAAGTGATTGGGTGAGGTCTGTTGTGACCTTAGCTCAAGAGGAATACAGTGGAGATTTAGTGTCTTCGGAGTTCATTCTCAGTCGCCTCAACCAGACGTACAGTTGATACAACTAGAACTGGTTACCAAATCATCGTGTCATCACTGAGTCTACCTGGTTTTAAATTCCTCACCCCTTTACTTTGTATTGTTCCTCTACTGAAGAATATGTGATCTACTTTTGAAGAATTTGAACTGAAGACTTGTAACTGCATCTAGTGCCACCCCTAGTTGGTTTTGGAGTATTGACGACAAACCTGGTTGAGGGACTAATGTGTTTATGAGAATTGTAGGATAACACAGGTAGTTGTCCCATATTGATTCGGTTTACCCACCAGAGATGACCCCTAAAAATGTGTGAAGACATTGAAGACAATGGTGGTCTGTGAAGACATTCACATTGAAGACTATGACAGGAGAAGACATCACTGAAGACTATGGAGCGCGAAGACATAGTTGTTTCGTTGTTTCCTTTTCCTCTTTGTTGAGTCATAGGAACCACCACACTGTTAAGTGGGGTCCAAGTGAACAAAGTCAGAGTGACTAATGTGATGCTCAACCAAATCCTATGTCTTCGAGCAAAGACAATGAGAGCAAATCTTATCCAGAGCTGGATGAGTCAGCATTACTTGTAGCCCAAGTCAAGTTGCCGCGTGTGTTTGGAATCTGACCGTTAGAAATGTGTCAGTTCCTTAGTGACCCATTGGGTCGGGTTGCCTCCTAGCTATAAATAGCCCACCGCCTACACCATAAATTGGTGGCTGCTCAGAGTTAGTGCACGGCTTTTGTCGTTTGAGAGCAACCCACCTCCGAACCCTTTGAAAGAGAATCCTTGCGAGGACAAAGCCCAAAACACCCAGAGCCAAAGAGTGTTATGCATCACTGAAGTCTTTCTATCCGCGTGATCTGAAGACTTATTACACTTGAGGACTGTGAATCCTCCAGCCGGTTAGGCATCGCGTTCTGAGCATCCAAGAGTCATTGTGGATTGCCGGTGAACGAAGTCTGTGAAGGTTTGGAAGTCTCCCTTGAAGACTTACCAGAGTGATTGGGCGAGGACTAAGTGTTCTTAGCTCAAGGGGAATAAGGTGAAGACACGGTCTTCTGAGTTGAATCTCAGCCTCCCTAACCAGACATACAGTTGTCACAGCAACTGGAATTGGTCCAACAAATCCCTTGTCATCTCCGAGCAACTGGTTCTATCCTACCTCTCTCACCTTACTTATAGTTTGTCTTCGTGAAGTCTTTGCCTACTTGCCTTATCTGTTTGACTTCACTGTGTGAAGACTGATGTTTGTTTGGCTTCATACTATCTTCCATCCTGATCCAATCTACCTAGTTGCTTATAGTCTTCGTGCTTTCACTTCATTGCTTACTTGACTATGGCTTGTCTAGTGTAGTCTACCTTCCGCTTCATATCAATAGGGTCATTTCTATCGTTTTTCTTTGAAACACCCATGTTTTGAAGACTTTCATAAAAATCGCCTGTTCACCCCCCCCCCCACCCTCTAGTCGAATACTAGCACTTTCAGTTGGTATCAGAGCGAGGTGCTCCCTAGTTCTGTGTGATTTGGTTTAATCACCTGGAGTTTAGCTATGTCGACTGCAGGTATAATCAAAGTCTTCGCTGCGTGCCCAGACTTCAATGGCACTGATTACCCCTACTAGAAGTGAATTTTGGAAGGAAACCAATCAGATGGGCTTGGACTGCACTTCAGGGGATTCTCGAGCTGCCCACGAGGGCGGGGGCGCGCCCCCCTACCACGTGAGCACCCCGGAGGTCCACCGACGTACCCCCTGCACCCATATATACCTACGTACCCTAAAACTTCCAGAACAGAAGATAGATCGGGAGTTCCGCCGCGGCAAGCCTCTGTAGCCACCAAAAACCTCTTGAGAGCCCGTTCCGGCACCCTGCCGGAGGGGGATCCCATCACCGGTGGCCATCTTCATCATCCCGGCGCTATCCATGACGAGGAGGGAGTAGTTCACCCTCGGGGCTGAGGGTATGTACCAGTAGCTATGTGTTTGATCTCTCTCTCTCTCGTGTTCTCTCTCGTGTTCCATCTATGGCACGATCTTGATGTATCCCGAGCTTTGCTATTGTAGTTGGATCTTATGATGTTTCTCCCCCTCTACTCTCTTGTGATTAATTGAGTTTCCCCTTTGAAGTTATCTTATCGAATTGAGTCTTTTATGAGAACACTTGATGTATGTCTTGCCGTGATTATCTATGGTGACAACGGGATATCATGTGCCACTTGATGTATGTTTTGGTGATCAACTTGTGGGTTTCGTGACATTGGGAACCTATGCATAGGAGTTGGCACACGTTCTTGACTCTCCGATAGAAACTTTGGGGCACTCTTTGAAGTACTTTGTGTTGGTTGGATGAATCTGAGATTGTGTGATGCATATCGTATAATCATGCCCACGGATACTTGAGGTGACAATGGAGTATCTAGGTGACATTAGGGTTTTGGTTGATTTGTGTCTTAAGGTATGAACCCTAGGCCTTGTTTCCTATCATTGCAATACCGTTTACGCTCACGTTTATCACTTGTTACCTTGCTGTTTTTATTATTTCAGATTACAAATACCTTTATCTACCATCCATATTGCACTTGTATCACCATCTCTTCGCCGAACTAGTGCACCTATACAATTTACCATTGTATAGGGTGTGTTGGGGACACAAGAGACTTTTTGTTATTTGGTTGCAGGGTTGTTTGAGAGAGACCATCTTCATCCTACGCCTCCTACGGATTGATAAACCTTAGGTCATCCACTTGAGGGAAATTTGCTACTGTCCTACAAACTTGTGCACTTGCAGGCCCAACAACGTCTACAAGAAGAAGGTTGTGTAGTAGACATCAAGCTCTTTTCTGGCGATGTTGCCGGGGAGGCTAGGTAAGTGAAGGTATATCTTTAGATCTTGCAATCGAATCTTTTTGTTTCTTGTTTTAGCACTAGTTAGTCTATAAACGAAAATTAAATAAATGGAATTAAGTTTGTCTCAAACGCTTCACCTTTTTAATATCTTTCGTGAAAATGATGGGAAGGAAAATTGTGCTCAAGTGCTAGAAGAAGAATTACGTAGAATGCTTGGCATGAAATATGTGAATGATAAGCATGATTGCAATGTTGTTAGTATGAATTCCTTGAATATCCATGATGCTAATGATATGCAAAGCCACAAGCTTGGGGAAGCTATGTTTGATGAAGATGATATTTTTTTGTCCCCCAAGCTTTGACGAGAAAATTTACTATGATGAAAGCATGCCTCCTATCTATGATGATTATTGTGACGTATGCCATAAAGAAGAAGTTTGCTTATGAGGAGAGTAGTAAATTTTCTATGCTAGTAGATCATGAAAAGAATGCTTTCAGTGCTGGTTATATTGTTGAATTCATTCATGATGCTACTGAAAATTATTATGAGGGAGGAATATATGCTTGTAGGAATTGCAATAATATCAAGTTTCCTCTCTATGTGCTTAAAGTCTTGAAGTTATGCTTGTTTTGCCTTCCTATGCTAGTTGATTATTGTTCCCGTAAGTTGTTTGCTCACAAAATCCCTATGAATAGGAAGTGGGTTAGACTTAAAAGTGCTAGTCATATGCTTCATGATGCTCCCGTTATGTTTCAATTCTTATCTTTTTTGTGAGCATCATTGCCATCACCATGCCTAGCTAGAAAGGCATTAAAGATAAGTGCTTGTTGGGAGACAACCCAATATTTATCCTTACTATTTTTGTGTGTTCACATGATTATGCTACTGTAGTAATCATGTTTTATAGCTTTTGTTTCAATAAAGTGCCAAGTAAGACCTTTAGGATGGCTTACGGTGATAGTTGTGTTGATCCTGCTGAAAATCAGAAACTTTTGCACCCAGTAAATTAGTTTTGTTAATTCACAGAAACGTGCTTCTGATCTGATTCTTTTTGCTCTGGATTGGTACACGAATTGCTTAGGACTTACTAATTTGGTAGGATATTTGGAGTTCCATAAGTATACATTTGATACAGATTACTACAGACTGTTATGTTTTTGACAGATTATGTTTTCTATGTGTTGTTTGCTTATTTTGATGAATCTATGAGTAGTATCGGAGGGTATAAACCATAGATAAGTTGAAGTATAGTGGATATTACACCAATATGAATTTAGAATGAGTTCATTACAGTACCTAAGTGGTGGTTTTGTTTTCTTTCAGTAACGGAGCTTACGAGTTTTCTGTTGAGTTTTGTGTTGTGAAGTTTTCAAGTTTTGGGTAAAGATTCGATGGACTATGGAATAAGGAGTGGAAAGAGCCTAAGCTTGGGGATGCCCAAGGAACCCCAAGGTAATATTCAAGGACAACCAAGAGCCTAAGCTTGGGGATGCCCAGGAAGGCATCCCCTCTTTCGTCTTCGTTCAACGGTAACTTTACTTGGAGCTATATTTTTATTCGCCACATGATATGTGTTTTGCTTGGAGCGTCATTTTATCTTGTTAGTATTTGCTTTCTGTTATTTAGAATAGTGTTTTGCATCTTTAGTTTCAGTAAAGAAGTCAAGGATAGCCTTTGCCATGCTTATTTTGCTAGTATACATGTTGCTGTTTGAAAAACAGAAAGTTTACCGCTGTTGAAAAAATTCCCTAGAAAAGTCAGAGAGTGGTATAATGTTGAATCTTTTTGCATATTGAGCTCTGATAAATTTATTACAGTTGGAATTTTAGTTAATAATTTTTGGAGTTAGGGAAGTATTGATACTCCTGCATTCTTTACAGACTGTACTGTTTTGACAGATTGCTGTTATGGTTGAATTGTTTGCATATGTTTGCTTGTTTAATGATTCTATTTGGTGATAGGAGTATTAAATATGCAGAGGCATTTAGTATGCAATGTTGAATAATAATGTTAGTGATTTGTTACAGTAGGAAATGATAAGGTTTTGCATTGGTTTATACTAACCTATCTCACGAGTTCTTGTTGAGTTTATTGTGAATGAAGCTTTTGATAAAAAGAGAAACCATGATATGAGAGGAATTAAGGAGACACAAAATTTCAAGCTTGGGGATGCCCAAGGCACCCCAAGATAATATTTCAAGAAGTCTCAAGCATCTAAGCTTGGGGATGCCCCTGTAGGCATCCCACCTTTCTTCTTCAACAACTATCGGTTAGTATCGGTTGAGCCTAAGTTTTTGCCTCTTCACATGAGTTGTGCTATCCTTGCAATGTAGTTTTATTTAGCTTTGCTTGCTGTTTTAATAAAGTATCAAGATCTGAAAGTATTAAATTAGAGAGAGTCTTCGCATAGTTGCATAATTATTTAGCTACTCATTGATCTTCACTTATATCTTTCGGAGTAGTTTGTTGTTGCTCTAGTGCTTCACTTATATCTTTTAGAGCATGGTGGTAGTTTTATTTTGAAGAAATAGTTGAACTCTCATGCTTCACTTAGATTATTTTGAGAGTCGTTAATAGCATGGTAATTTGCTTAATGTTAATATACTTAGTGTTCAAGATATGTGAAACTTTCTTTTGAGTGAATTGAATACTAAGATAAGTTTGATGGTTGATAATTGTTTTGAGATATGGAGGTGATAATATCAAAGTCGTGCTAGTTGGGTAATTGTGAATTTTAGAAATACTTGTGTTGAAATTTGCAAGTCCCGTAGCATGCATGTATGGGTAAACTTGTGTAACAAATTTGAAACATGAAGTGTACCTGGCTTGTGCATCCTTATGAGTGGCGGTCGGGGACGAGCGATGGTCTTTTCCTACCAATCTATCGCCCTAGGAGCATGCGCGTAGTACTTGAATTTTTTGATGGCTTCTAAATTTTTGCAATAAGTATATGAGTTATTTTGACTAATGTTGAGCCCATGGATTATACGCACTCTCACCTTTCCACCTTTGCTAGCCTCTTCGGTACCGTGCATTGCCCTTTCTCACCTTGAGAGTTGGTGCAAACTTCGCCGGTGCATCCAAACCCCGTGATACGATTCGCTCTATCACACATAAACCTCCTTATATCTTCCTCAAAACAGCCACCATACCTACCTATCAAGGCATTTCCATAGCCATTCCGAGATATATTGCCATGCATCTTCCATCATCATTATTATGACATACATTACTTTTGTCATATTGCCATTGCATGATCATGTAGTTGACATCGTATTTGTGGCAAAGCCACCATGCATTATTTTCCATACATGTCACTCTTGATTCATTGCATCATCTCGATAACCGCCAGAGGCATTCATATAGAGTCATCCTCTGTTCTAAATATCGAGTTGTAATTGTTGAGTTGTAAGAAAAATAAAAGTGTGATGATCATCATTATTAGAGCATTGTCCCAAGTGAGGAAAGGATGATGGAGACTATGATTCCCCCATAAGTCGGGATGAGACTCCGGACGAAAAAAAGGAGGCCATAAAAAAAGAGAAAGGCCCAAACAAAAAAAGAGAGAAAAAGAGAGAAGGGACAATGCTACTATCCTTTTACCACACTTGTGCTTCAAAGTAGCACCTTGTTCTTCATGTAGTGAGTCTCATATATTGTGCTTCAAAGTAGCACCAAGATCTTCATGATAGTGAGTCTCATAAGTTGTCTTTTTATACTAGTGGAAATTTTTCATTATAGAACTTGGCTTGTATATTTCACTGATGGGCTTCCTCAAAATGCCCTAGGTCTTCGTGAGCAAGCGAGTTGGATGCACACCCACTAGTTTTCTTTTGTTGAGCATTCATAGCTCTAGTGCATCCGTTGCATGGCAATCCCTACTCCTCATGTTGACATCAATTGATGGGCATCTCCATAGCCCGTCGATTAGCCTCATCAATATGGGACCTTCTCCTGTTTTTGTCTTCTCCACACAATCCCCACCATCATATTCTATTCCACTCATAGTGCTATATCCATGGCTCGCGCTCATGTATTGCGTGAAGGTTGAAAAAGTTTGAGATTATTTGAGTATGAAACAATTGCTTGGCTTGTCATCGGGGGTATAGAAGTTGGGAACATCTTTGTGTGACAAAAATGAAGCATGACCTAACTATATGATTTTGTAGGGATGAACTTTCTTTGGCCATGTTATTTTGAGAAGACATGATTGCTTTGATTAGTATGCTTGAAGTATTATTATTTTTGTGTCAATATGAACTTTTGTCTTAAATCTTTAGGATCTGAATATTCATATCACAAGAAGATTTATATTGAAATTATGCCAAAGTATCACTACGCATCAAAAGTTCTTTTTTATCATTTACCTACTCGAGGACGAGCAGGAATTAAGCTTGGGGATGCTTGATACGTCTCCAACGTATCTATAATTTTTGATTGCTCCATGCTACTTTATCTACTGTTTTAGGCAATATTGGGCTTTATTATCCACTTTTATATTATTTTTGGGACTAACCTATTAACCGGAGGCCCAGCCCAGATTTGTTGTTTTATGCCTATTTCAGTGTTTCGAGGAAAAGGAATATCAGACGGAGACAAAACGGAACAAAATCAACTGGAGAAGTTAATTTTGGAAGGAAACCAATCAGATGGGCTTGGAGTGCATGTCAGGGGATTCCGGGCTGCCCACAGGGTGGGGGGCGCGCCCCCCTACCTCGTGAGCACCCCGGAGGTCCATGGACGTACCCCCTGCACCCATATATACCTACGTACCCTAAAACTTCCAGAACAGAAGATAGATCGGGAGCTCCGCTGCCGCAAGCCTCTGTAGCCACCAAAAACCTCTCGGGAGCCCGTTCCGGCACCCTGCCTGAGGGGGATCCCATAACCGGTGGCCATCTTCATCATCCCGGCGCTATCCATGACGAGGAGGGAGTAGTTCACCTTCGGGGCAGAGGGTATGTACCAATAGCTATGTGTTTGATCTCTCTCTCTCGTGTTCTCTCTCGTGTTCCATCTATGGCACGATCTTAATGTATCTCGAGCTTTGCTATTGTAGTTGGATCTTATGATGTTTCTCGCCCTCTACTCTCTTGTGATGAATTGAGTTTCCCCTTTGAAGTTATCTTATCGGATTGAGTCTTTTATGAGAACACTTGATGTATGTCTTGCCGTGATTATCTGTGGTGACAATGGGATATCATGTGCCACTTGATGTATGTTTTGGTGATCAACTTGCGGGTTTCGTGACATTGGGAACCTATGCATAGGGGTTGGCACACATTCTTGACTCTCCGATAGAAACTTTGGGGCACTCTTTGAAGTACTTTGTGTTGGTTGGATGAATCTGAGATTGTGTGATGCATATCGTATAATCATGCCCACGGATACTTGAGGTGACAATGGAGTATCTAGGTGACATTAGGGTTTTGGTTGATTTGTGTCTTAAGGTGTTATTCTAGTACGAACTCTTTTATAGATTGATCCGAAAGAATAACTTTGAGGTGGTTTCGTACCCTACCATAATCTCTACGTTTGTTCTCCGCTATTCGTGGCTTCGGAGTGACTCTTTGTTGCATGTTGAGGGCTTGTCATATTATCTATCTATGTTATTATTGTTGAGAGAACTTGCACTAGTGAAAGTATGAACCCCAGGCCTTGTTTCCTATCATTGCAATACCGTTTACGCTCACGTTTATCACTTGTTACCTTGCTGTTTTTATTATTTCAGATTACAAATACCTTTATCTACCATCCATATTGCACTTGTATCACCATCTCTTCGCCGAACTAGTGCACCTATACAATTTACCATTGTATTGGGTGTGTTGGGGACACAAGAGACTTTTTGTTATTTGGTTGCAAGGTTGTTTGAGAGAGACCATCTTCATCCTACGCCTCCTACGGATTGATAAACCTTAGGTTATCCACTTGAGGGAAATTTGCTACTGTCTTACAAACCTGTGCACTTGCAGGTCCAACAACGTCTACAAGAAGAAGGTTGTGTAGTAGACATCAGTATGTCATCAAGAACGGCGTTCCTAAGACTGGTGAAGGTGTCACTCCTGCTGATGTCAAGAAGTTCGTGCAACTAGACTCAACTGCCAAGAACATTATCTGTGGTCATCTGACCAAGGGGCAGTATGGTCGTGTGAGTGCTCTGGAAACTTCAAAGCTGGTCTGGGACTAGCTCTCCAAGGTCAATGAAGGCGTCTCAACACAAAGAGATTCAAGGATCAGTGTTCTTCGCAATCTCTTCAGCCGCTTCAAGAGAAATGACAATGAGAATGTCCGGCTCAAATTTGATCGCCTCACTGATATCACCAATGAACTTCATGCACTCGGCGCCACTGAGATCACCAAGCACAAAATCATCAAGACACTTCTGAGATCTCTCAACAACTCATTTGACACCCTGGCCCTGATGATTCAAGAGCGCCCTGACTTCAAGACTCTCGATCCGTCTGACATACTTGAGAGGCTCAACACACATGAGTTCCAGCTATCTGAGAAAAGAGATATCTGTGGTCCCAACTATGGCCGTACTCACGCTTTGAAGGCAAAGGCTGTCTCCTTGTCTGAAGAAGAATCTGACTACAGTTCTGGTGATCTTGAAGACCTTGGAAAGGAACTTGCTATGCTCGTGAAGAAGTTCCGGAGGTTCACCAAGAAGAAAGACATCAGAAAGTCTTCAAGATCCAGCTCAAGGAATGATGAAGCTTCCTCTCATGATCACAAGAAGAGAACCTATCACAAGTGCAAGAAACCTGGTCACTACATCTCTGAGTGTCAACAGTGGGACAACGAGACAAAGAAGAAGAAGAAGAAGAAGAAGAAGAAGAAGAAGAAGAAGAAGAGCAAGGACTATGATTCTGATGACAAGAAGAAGAAGAAATCCTCAAAGTCTTCTTCCAAGTCTTCGTCGAAGTCTTCTTCACACAAGAAGAGCTCATCTGGCAAGGCTTGTGCGTTTGTTGTCAAGGAGATGGATTTAGAGGAGGAGTCTGCATCTGAGGAGACAGAGGTGGAGTCCGAGGAGGAATCTAATTCTGGAGTGGCAAGCCTGGCTCTAGCTTCTGCATACGTCGCCAAGTCCATCTTCAACATTGAAGACAATGGCCTCGTCACCAACGCTGATGCCAAGGATGAGGATGACTCTGCCCCCACCTACTGCTTCATGGCACGTGGTGCCAAGGTAGACTCACGCGATGCTTACTTTCAAACATCAAGTGAAGATGACTCTGAATGTGAATCTAAACCTAGCTACAAAACACTTGCTAAAATTGCAACTGAACAACAGAATGCCATGGAACATATTCAAAAACTGTTAGACAAAAGCGATGACCTGTTGGACGCGGAAATGACCCGATCTCAGTCCTTAATTGAAGACATAAAAATATTCCTGTTAAGTATGAGGAACTTGAAAGTCGTCATGAATCGCTCTCAACCTCTCATGAAAAGCTTTCCTACGATTATCTTCAAAGGAAGCAGGAACTTGAGAAATTGAGATCGGCTCATGAAGATCTTCAAAAGGAAGACGAGTCACTCCGCGCTCAACAGATCAGTTCCGCTCAGGAAGGATTTGAACCACCATGTCTGAAATGTATTGAGCGTGATAATGTTGTCTATGTTGTTGAATGTTCAACTGCTGGTACTGTTGCAGTATCTTCAACTGCTGATGTGGTAACTAACCCCTCATCTGAGGATACCACTACTATTGCTGATGAGAATGCTAGGTTGAAGTCATTACTTGAGACAGGAATGTACAAAAGTCTCAAAGGGCATCAAACACTATGTGATGTCCTTAAAAAGCAGATTCTGGACCGAAACCCTAGGAAAGAGGGTGTTGGGTTCGAGAGGAAAATGAATGTTGATGGTTCTTACTGGATGCCTGAGCAGTACCCGCAAACCACATGGGTTGTTGCTAAAGGACCTTCAGTAGATCCATCTACCTTATTTGGCTTCACTAGCGCTAACCCAATTATCATTGATGAATCCTTTGATGCAAACTATAAACTTATCAGGAATCAGAACGGTGAAGTGTTTTCCAGGTATATTGGTACTAACTGTAGGAACGGGCCACCTCTTAAGAAGATCTGGGTACCTAAAAGGTGTCTTGAAAGTCTTCCCGTGAATGTCATTACAACACCACCTGGGAAGAAGACAAACCCCAGACCAATGGCTTCATATGGTCCAAAGGCTTCATACAGACAGAAGACTCACCTGAGTCACCCTAACGCCAATGTTTTGCAGGGAAATCATACCCAGACCTTTGAATATGAGCGTGTTTCATCAAACCGCTATGTTCATAAGTCTAAGAACTTTTCTGCTTATTCATATGAGTATTATTCTCCTCCTGCAAGGCTATTTGCTAGGGCTTCAAAGACGAAGTTCTCAGGTGATGCACTTAGACTCATTGCTTCTAAGCCACCCCTGAAAATGTGGGTGGTTAAGAAAACTTAACTCTCTTTTGCAGGGAAAGGTCTCCAGCCGGAAATCAAAAGCGTCTGAAGCTTATGCTGGGGACCTTAAACATCTTGTGGGGCGCAAGATAAAATTCCCAAATGGTTTTACTATGTATTTTGTCCCGGGATTCCTTGACACTCATCCTATCTATCCTAACCAAGATCTGAACTTCTATGTTCCACTTGTTCGTCAAATGTTTATGCTTCACAACTCTCTTGGTGAAGCTAATCCCGCAAACTGTATTGTAGGCTATGACGCCTCATGATTCAGAATGGATTATGGATAGTGGCTGCACCAACCACATGACTGGTGATCGAAGTCTTCTGATGGATTGAACTCTTTGGCCGTCTGATAAAGAGTCATATCATATTTGCTGACACTGGTAAAAGTAAGGTATTGGGTCTTGGTAGAGTTGCAATCTCAAAGGATCAGCACATGGATAAAGTGATGCTCGTTGAATCCCTTGGTTTCAACTTAATGTATGTATCAATGCTATGTGATTTGAATATGATTGTGATATTTGGAAAATATCGTTGCCTTGTCCTTATGGAAACTGACAAATCTCTAGTCTTTGAAAGGTATCGAAAAGATGATTTGTATATGGTAGATTGCTCAGCAGGACCACAGCTAGCCACATGTCTTCTAGCAAAAGCTTCAGAGTGCTGGCTTTGGCATCGGAGGCTAGGGCATGCGGGCATGAGGAACTTCTACACTCTCGCGAAGAAGAAGCATGTCATGGGCATCGAAGGCGTCAAGTTCAAGAAAGACCATTTGTGTGGTGCCTGTGAAGCTGGGAAGATGACTAGGGCCAAGCATCCCTCGATGACAATCATGACGACATCTCAACCCTTCGAGCTGCTTCACATTGACTTATTTGGCCCTACTCATTACTCTACTCTTACTACCACTGCTTGTCTCTATGGTTTCGTTATTGTTGATGATTACTCAAGATATACCTGGGTGCATATAATTCTCTATAAGAATGAAGTGCAGGATGTCTTCAGACGCTTCACCAATCGTGCCATGACGAACTACGGTGTCAAGATCAAGCACATCAGAAGTGACAACGGCAGAGAATTCAAGAACACCAGCCTCAATACTTACCTTGATACACTTGGCATCACTCATGAGTTTTCTGCTCCATACACACCGCAGCAGAATGGCATCATGGAGTGCAAGAAAAGAACCCTCATCGAGATGGCTCGGACGATGCTCAATGATTACAAGACTCCAAGGAAGTTCTGGCCTGAAGCCATTGACACTGCATGCCACATCATCAACCGAGTTTATCTTCACAAGCTTCTGAAGAAGACATCATATTAGCTGCTAACTGGTAAGAAGTCGAACGTCAGTTACTTTAGAGTATTTGGTGCTAGGTGTTGGATCAAGGACCCATATCACACTTAAAAATTTCCACCAAAAGCACATGAAGGTTTTATGCTTGGTTACGGAAAGGACTCGTACTCCTAAGAGTCTTCAACCTCTTTCACTATAAAGTGGTTGAAACTGTGGATGTGCGGTTCGATGAGACTAATAGCTCGCAAAGAGAGCACCTGCCAAATGTGCTATATGAAGTTACTCCTAGTGAATCTATCAAGCTCATGGGTACTGGAGAGATCATACCATCCGAACCTCAGGCTGAAGATGAACTCATCATTGCACCAAGTCAACCTGACGACAATGCTCAGCCTGAAGTCAATGCTGAAGCTGAAGACAATGATCTGCAAGGGCAAAATCTTCGTACAGTACATCCCCGTGTTGCAAATGAAGTACAGATTGAGAAGATCATTGACAGCATCAATGCACCTGGTCCACTCACTCGTTCAAGAGCAACACAACTGGCAAATTTCTGTGGGCACTTTGCATTTGTCTCAATATCTGAACCCAAGAAAGTTGATGAAGCCTTCATGGAACCTGAATGGATTCAAGCCATGCAAGAAGAGCTTCATCAGTTCGAGCTGAACAATGTTTGGGAACTAGTCAAGCATCCTAATCCTCGCAAGCATAATATCATTGGCACCAAATGGATCTATCGCAACAAACAAGATGAACATGGTCAAGTTGTCAGAAACAAGGCTCGTATGGTTGCTCAAGGTTACACTCAAATAGAAGGGATTGACTTCGATGAAACATTTGCTCCTGTGGCAAGACTTGAAGCCATTCGCATACTGCTTGCATATGCCAACCATCACAATATCCTTCTGTACAAAATGGATGTGAAGAGTGCCTTTCTCAATGGAAAGATTAAAGAAGAAGTATATGTTGCACAACCACATGTCTTTGAAGATCCAAAACATCTTGATATGGTGTACAAGCTCAACAAGGCACTGTATGGCCTCAAACAAGCTCCTCACGCTTGGTATGACACGCTTAAAGACTTCTTAAAGAGCAAAGGCTTCAAACCTGGTTCACTAGATCCAACACTCTTCACGAAATCATACGACGGTGAACTGTTTGTGTGCCAAATCTATGTGAATGACATTATCTTTGGTTGCACTGACAAGAGATACAGCGATGAGTTTGGGCACATGATGCAAAAGCAATATCAGATGTCCATGCTGGGTGAGCTGAAGTTCTTCCTTGGTCTTCAAATCCGTCAGCAGAGAAACGGCATCTTCATATCACAAGAGAAATACCTCAAACACTGCCTGAAGAAGTTTGGAATGCTAGACTACAAAGGATACACGACGCCAATGCCAACCAAAAGTCATCTGGGTCCTGACGACAATGGTAAAGAGTTCGATCAAAAGGTATACCGCTCCATGATTGGTTCCTTACTTTACTTATGTGCATCTAGGCCAGATATAATGCTTAGCGTTTGCATGTGTGCCTGATTCCTAGCGGCACCAAAGGAGTCGCATCACCTAGCGGTGAAGCGAATTCTCCGATACTTGGCTTACACCCCAATGATAGGATTATGGTATCCAAAGGGCTCAACATTTGATCTGATTGGGTATTCAGATGCTGATTATGCTGGTGACAAGGTTGATCGCAATGCTGATTATGCTGGTGACAAGGTTGATCGCAAGTCCACCTCAGGAACATGTCACTTTCTCGGTCAATCACTTGTCTATTGGTCTTCAAAGAAGCAGAACTGTGTGTCACTCTCCACTGCTGAATCTAAATAAATTGCTGCTGGATCATGCTGTGCTCAGCTTCTATGGATGAAGCAAACTCTCAAGGACTATGGCATCAACACAAAGAATGTGGAACCCTTCTGTGACAATGAAAGTGCCATCAAGCTTTCCAAGAATCCAGTTCAGCACTCGAAGACAAAGCACATTCAGATCCGTCATCACTTTCTCAGAGATCATGTCAACAAGAAGGACATTGATATCATTCACGTCAACATTGAAGAGCAATTGGCAGATATCTTCACTAAGCCCTTGGATGAGAAAAGGTTTTGCAAGTTGCGGTGTGAGCTAAATATCTTAGAATCCTCGGATGTCCTGTGAATGGACACACATCCTAACGCTTATGCATGTTGACGACTTAGATGTGCAACACACGAAGTAACGTATATCTTCAATTAATGAAGACTTATCTTCTAAGTGTGAATACATTAATGTGGAATTTGATTCGGAGCGCCACAATAATTGTGCGCCGTGTCTAGGTCTAATACTTCCTATACGGTGGGTAACGCCACCACCAAAATTCTTATTGAAGGGTTTCTCTTGGCGTTACGATTGCAAAGTCTTCGCATTTGGATTGTCCTCAACATTAATTTATCTTCATGATTAATCTTCAATGTTGATTTCGTTCATATATATATATATATATATATTTGTGTTCTGTCCTCTACATCATTCACTTATAGCTATGTCTTCACTCTTGAATCTTTTGATCTAAGTGAATCTGATCGGACCCTAACCTGTTCTATGCTTCTACCTCAGCTCTATCCGTCCAAATCATATGCATTCTATTGAAACCTGTCGATTGTATTCTCTGAGTCCTTGTTAACAGATGACAATCTAACAAACATTTAATCTATTTTTAATGCTACATCCTTATTGCCTGAAAACCGGAGAAGCCGAAACGACCACCCAACAATCCACGCATGCGTGGGAACATGGAACAACTTCCAATGTGTTGCATGTTCGCCACGTGTCCTTTAGATGTGAACCGCCAGGGGCACCTGAGTAATTGGGTTGTGTTGTCCCTTTCCTTATAAATACACATCACATCACGGTCAAAAATCCTTCTTCCACCTCCACACCTCTCTAAAACCCTAGCGCCACTTCTAGCTCTTGTCGACACCGTCGACGAAGCGCTTAGCTGCCGCGACCTCACCGACGCCGTCCTCACGCCGGCCGCGGACCTCGTCTTCTCCGTCGCTGCCGTAGGTGTCTTCTGTCGCCAAGTTAGGGCACGGGAGATTGAACTTCTCGGCCTCCAACTCCGTTCTGTCTAGCAGTTCTTCGTGTGGTAATTAAAACTTACTTTTTACTGCCTTTTTGAACTGATAGATTCATCCTTCTCTTCCAAAAGTGGTTTCTATGCTTCCAAAGTTGAATCTATCCTGTTCTGCATCTCATATTCTGCCTAGTATATTCACTTATGATTTACTACAAGTTAGATTCCTCACTTGTACGTATTCTTGGATTCGTACAAATCTAGAACCAACTCTCAACATATAAGTGAATGTCTTCGCATTATGAGGTCAATATCTTCAAACTGATTTATCTTCAAAATCTTCTGAGAATGCATATGACCTCTTCCCCTTCCCTCGCACCTCTAATGCTGTCACAGGTACATGTCTGTGGGAGAATCCCTTGGTTCTCATAGTCTGCATTCATTTTCAGAATTCTTACAGAGTCACATCAATTCTCCTGAAGCCAGTTCCTCTCTGACCAACCATCGGAAGCCTTTGCAAGTTCTGAAGCCTTTTAGGTTAAGCTTCATGGCAACAGAAAAGTCAGCTAGAAAGGGCGGCAGACAGCGCCGTGGGAATACATCCAAAGATCTGCCACCAGATCTGCATGAATTGTACAAGACAGATCCTGAAGAAACTTATGGTGAACGCAAAACTCGAATCCAATGGATTCGAAGATATTGGGCTAAGGAATGGTATAAGTACATATTTGTCACTGCTGAGTATGCCGAGAAGAATGCCATCAAGCAACCTTGGGGAGATATATTATACAAAAATCTTCAACCCCAGTCCCTGTCTGAAGCTATTGATCAAGGCTTCTATCCGTGCATGGTTCCCGGACCACAGCCAGAGAATGTTGGCCCATCTTCTCTGCTATGGTGTAGTGAAGACGATATGTTCAAGCGCAACTTCAAGTTTGCCAAGGATTCTGCTCTGAAGAACAAGAAAGCATTTGGACTCGACTTCAACCCTGGTCCATCTGCTCCTCGGGCTGATGGCACCGGTGAAACAAATGAAAACAAAATCGGCCCCTTCTACAACCTTGAAGGCCTCATCACTCACATTGCAGTTCAAGGGGCTGTTGTGGATCACTCAGTTGATGACGCAGATTCTGATGAAGCGCCATCTCCTCCTAAGCCACATAAGCAGAAGAAAACAAAGGCTTCAAAACCCACTGCTGCACCAAAAGCTTCACATGTGAAGCCATTGGCAACTGCCCCTCCTGCATCAAGTATGCAATCTTAAGACCTCTCTCGCGTCTCCAAGAAGACCGAGAAGTCTATGCAAAAGTAGAAGCCCATTCCGAGTTCTGGTCTAGCACTGACCCCAGCTGCCGTTCTGAGGAACGAGACTGAAGCCATTGATCTGTCCAGTGACGATGATCTTGGTGAGGATGCTCTTGAGCTACTGATAAAGAGCAAACAAGAGGCGGAAATCTTCAATGATTTGCCCCTCTTTGATGTGGACATCCTAAATAACTTCATTGATGAGTGGTTTTCCAATCCGGATCTCAGCATTGATGATCTTCAACTTCCCATTGGCATCAGTGTCGCTTTCCACAGTGCCATTGCAAATGAGCTAGCTCTAGCTCAGAAGATAGTTAAGCTGAAGAACAAGATTGACTATGAAAAGGCTCAATTCAGGAAGAACACGGCCAAGCTCAATGTCACTGATGTTCAGAACTTCAAGAAGCTGCTGCATGATCTCAAGGAAGCATTTTACAAGAAACGTGAAGAATCAAAAGGTTCAAGAGAGCGGATGAAACACCTTGCTGCCAAATGTGTTCAGGCTCACAATGAAGCTGAAAAGCACAAGGCTCTTGGGCGTCCAGGCATCGACCCCAAGATTGCTGCCAAAAAGAAGAAGTCAACTGTAGCCCAAGCTGAAGCATCTGGTCAGGAAGCACCTCGCATTGTCTTCCTTGCCAGCATGACAGGCTCGAAGCCTAAGGTCCCCACAGTTGCTTCGGAACTTAAGAAGACAAGGGCAGCCGAGGCCGAAGCCAGGAAATGCAAGAACAAAAATGTCTCTGATGATGCTCCACTGACCAAGAAGCGGAAGACAAATTTTTTGAAGAAGAATCGGGCTTCTCCTATAGAGCCCCTTCTTGTCGAGCCCCTCTCAGT
>NC_041393.1:276078808-276090345 GCF_002162155.2 Triticum dicoccoides | reverse complement strand
CTTTCATAGAGGCTCCTGAAGCTGCAGAAGATCCAGCTGTTGACCCTACCACACCTGAAGACATTGGTTCCCAAGACAATGTAGAAGATGATGAAGTTCTTCCTCAGATTGAGCACCATATGGTATCATCGCCTGTTCTCACGAACAGCGAAATCATTAGCATTGGTCGTCCCTTGACGCCAATTGCTCAGGATGCATCGTGGGCTGATCGCCCCCAACCAGAAACTCCAAGTCGAAGTTCACCAGTACTCCCCCACCTCAAGTCACCACTCCGGTGCTTAATGGTGATGACTATGTGGTCCATCCAACTCCCACTCCAAAAGCGACGTCTACATTCCGTAGGCTTCACAAAGGACCAAGGCCACAAGTCGCTATGCCGAGTGTTCCCACAGGAGAAGTGCAACCCAACTCAGTAGCACGTCAAGTGTTTCCTGAAGCCACTCCTACTATGAACGTCTCTGAGTCTGAAGCCAAGGCTGCTGAAGACATACCGGTTGCATCAGCCGAAGAGAATCAAGAACCCCGTGAAGAAGAAGAGCATGTTGCCACACACCCCACCTATCAAGAAGTTGTTCTCGAGGAGAACATGTCTGTGCCCGACCCTCCAGCTACTCAAGTGGAGGTTGCAAATACCGAGCGGCCACCAACAACACTATTGAAGCCAATGATGTTGTCATGGCTGAAGCTAATGTGGCGCCTACAGTGAATATGGTGCCTGAAGCCAATGATGCACCTGCAACCAATGTGCAGTCTGAAGCCCCTGTCAATGCCACTGCTCATGTGCCGCCTCCAAGGCCTCACACCATTGAGCAAGCATTTTATCAAGGCGAGCTTGTCACTGTTCGATGTCCTATTCTGGTTCCTTCGCCTTCTCCCGGACCTCAATTTGATTATCATCTGGAGCACAGGCCTTAGGTCCAGAAGCCAAAACCGAGGCTGCCAAGGTTTCCAGGTACTACATCTGCGCCAGGATCGTTCAATGTAAATGACTTCATTGAACACAACACCTTCTTTGATAGTGCCAAGAACCCATATTCAAGGCCAAGAATTTCATCTGATTGGTTCTAGAGCTATCAGCAGCCCAGTTACTATTCATGTGTCTTATACAAACAAGGGCACATTTTTCCTCATATGCGTCTAGACTGCAAAGCCATTGCTGGACTGTCCTGCTTGGAAGAAGCCTTAGACTGCTTCAGAGATGCTGGCCTTCTGTAGTTTGTGACCGACAAGGGAATTGGAATGAAGAGATTCTGCTACAATTCTATGCTACACTTCACATTCGCGGCTACAACAGGGATACCAAAACTTGGGTCCTTGAGTGGCTGACAGGCAATGTTGTAAAGCCCCGGATACAACTTTCCATATTCGCAACTCCAACTCTTGCCTTTTCCGGAGATGCGATATATTATTTTCCTCCGTGGTTGGGTTTTGCCTTTTGTTTTGCATTGTGTTCATGTCTTGCATTTCATCTCATAGCATCATGCGCATTGCATCTGCATGTTTTCATAAAAACGTGCATCCGTTGTTAGTTGCCGCTTCTTCCTCGTCTCTGCTGACCTTTCTCAGACCGACCATTCTGTTTTTGCCTGACCGTTTAACCCCCTTTGCACAATACTCAAACCCCTCGCGCGCGTCCAAAAGTTGTCCCGAACCCGACCCGCTCTGTCGTTACCGTTGAGTCCGGATCATCCCCCGACATCTATAAAATATCTCCGTTTTCTTATTTGGACTTCCTAGCCTATTTATTCTCGATCGCCCGATTTTGAACGGAGGGACCAGATCAACCCCTATCCTAATCCCCTACCTATATATTGAGCCTAACCCTAGATCCTAGGCAGTTTGTCCCTGCCGCCGCCGCACAATCTCCCTCGGGATCCACCAGCGCCCAATCCCCTCGCAGCCCCCACCTTCTCCTCGATTTCAGCACCAGCCCAACCGCAGCGCTCAAACAAGTCTCCTCCTTCCTCGGGATCGATCCAGATCCCACCTGCCAAATCCCCTCTCCTCGTTTACCCCTCCTATCCAACCACCATGACCGCCGACGCTCAAATCCCGCAGGAGCCCGAGCTCCACCTCCTCGCCCTCCATCCCCGTCTCCTGGATCCCAGCGCGCCCGAGCTCTCTGCTTCAAGGACCTCCTCGTCCCCAACCGGCGCCCTCCTCTATTCCCGAGGCCCAGCCTTCTCTCGCTCTCGTGCGCGAGCACGCGCCCGAGGAGCTCGAGCAGGGGAGCCCCGATCCCGCAGCGCCCCTCCTCCCTGCCTGAGCCACCGGATCCAGCCGCCGACGAGCTCCAGCCAGGTCGCCCCGTCGCGCCCCCTCCTAGTTCTCCTTTCTCATCCCCGTGCCTCACCTCTCTCTTTCGTGAGTTTCTGCAGGAGCTGCAGCAACCGCCATGGACAGCGTCTCTCCAGTGGTTTGCGTCGCCTACTTCGCTCCGGATCTGACTCCCTCCGCCTTGATCCAGTCGTTGCCGTCGCGCCAAGCTCCACTGGCAAGCCCTGCCTCCGCCGCCTTGCCTCGCCGTCCCCGCCGCCAAGTCCGGCCGTGGTCGTCGCCCCCTGCATCCTCTGCTTCAAGAAGGAGGACGACGAGTGCTCGACCCAGCCCCGTTGACCGCAACCGCTCCACGCGCAGGCCCAGCTCCCTTCGCCCGTGAGGCCCAGCTCCACGCGCTCCTGCAGGCCCATGGGTGAGGCCGCACCCCAGCAGCCCCATGCCGGCCTCCTCCAGATCTGACCGGGCCAGGCCCATGGGTGAGCTGCCCCAGCGCCTGCTCTGTCCTGCGCCCAGTAGTTTCGGCCCGTTAATGTTTTTCTTTAGATTCTGTGAATTTAGCATTATTCCAGTGTTTAACAGATTTGCAGAAAAGTCCCTCATGTTCATGCATTAATAACTCTTGAACCGTGCATCATATTAAAATTTATTATATATGTAAAATGTTTAGAATTTTGTGTAGATTAATAATATGACATTTTCATCCATGTTTAGAAAGTTTAAATTGCTGTTTGCATTAATTTGCTCAAATGCCATGCTAAAATGCTTTATTTCATAACTAAATAACCGTAGCTCGGAATTAAATGTTCTTTATATGTAAATGGGGTGGAAAAATGCCTAGTTTAACATGGTGCAATCCTCTTGCATGTTTAACAACTCTAAAATATGGTTTAGGGCAGAACAGTACCAAATTCATTTTATGCACATGGGGATTTTTTTCGGAATTGTTGTTTTGTGGTTCCGGCCTCATTTAAACTTGCTTAGTTAGGTAGTTTTGTTATGCCTCACCTCTTGCCATGTTTAACAACATTTAATTTTGTTTGGTAGCTTAAACGAGAGAGAACTAAATAAGTCATGTGGTGTTTCGTCAATATGCAACTCGTTGCATATTGAGCTCTACTTAATTTGTAGTATTGTCTGTTGCACTTTGCCATGCCATGCCTCATTAAACCGGACATGCATCATACTTGTTTGTGCATCATGCCATGTTTATGCCTGTGCATTTACCATGTTGTATGCTTCTTTCCGGTTTGCTTCTCTCGTTAGCTTCGGTTTCATTCCGGAGTTGTGAGGATTCGTTTGACTTCATCCGTTCGTCTTCTTCATGGAATCGTTCTTCTTCCTTGCGGGATTTCAGGCAAGATGACCACTACCCTGGATCTCACTACTATCATTGCTATGCTAGTTGCTTCGTTCTATCGCTTTGCTGCGCTACCTATCACTTGTTTATCAAGCCATCCCAAATTGCCATGTCAGCCTCTAACCTTTTTCACCCTTCCTAGCAAACCATTGCTTGGCTATGTTACCGCTTTTGCTCAGCCCCTCTTATAGCGTTGTTAGTTGCAGATGAAGTTGAAGATTGCCCCATGGTGGACAGGATTATGTTCGGATATCACAATATCTATTATTTAATTAATGCATCTATATACTTGGTAAAGGGTGGAAGACTCGGCCTTATGCCTGGTGTTTTGTTCCACTCTTGCCGCCCTAGTTTCCGTCATACCGGTGTTATGTTCCCGGATCTTGTGTTCCTTACGCGGTTGGGTGATTTATGGGACCCCCTTGACAGTTCGCTTTGAATAAAACTCCTCCAGCAAGGCCCAACCTTGGTTTTACCATTTGCCTCACCTAGCCCTTTTTCCCTTGGGTTTCCGGAGCCCGAGGGTCATCTTTATTTTACCCCTCCCCCCCGGGCCAGTTCTCCTCCGAGTGCTGGTCCAAACCGAGCGATGTCCGGCGCCCCCAGGGCAACCAGGGTCTATGCCAACCCGTCGTCTTGCTCATCCGGTGTGCCCTGAGAATGAGATATGTGCAGATCCTATCGGGATTTGTCGGCACAGCGGGAGGTCTTGCTGGTCTTGTTTTACAATTGTCGAAACGTCTTGTAAACTGGGATTCCGAGTCTGATCAGGTCTTCCTGGGAGAAGCTATATCCTTCGTTGATCGCGAGAGCTTATCATGGGCTAAGTTGGGACACCCCTGCAGGGTATAAACTTTCGAAAGCCGTGCCTGCGGTTATGGGCAGATGGGAATTTGTTAATGTCCGGTTGTAGATAACTTGACACCTGATTCGAATTAAAACGCATCAACCGCATGTGTAGCCGTGATAGTCTCTTTTCGGCGGAGTCCGGGAAGTGAACACGGTTTTTGGGTTATGTTTGACGTAAGTAGGAGTTCAGGATCACTTCTTGATCATTGCTAGCTTCACGACCATTCCTTTTGCTCTCTTCTCGCTCTTATCTGCGTATGTTAGCCACCATATATGCTTAGTCGCTGCTGCAACCTCACCACTTTACCCCTTCCTTTCCCATTAAGCTTTGCTAGTCTTGATACCCATGGTAATGGGATTGCTGAGTCCTCGTGGCTCACAGATCACTACAACAACAGTTGCAGGTACAGGTTATGCGATGATCATGACGCGAGAGCGATGTTCGTTTGTTTTGGAGTTCTTCTTCTGCTTCTCCTTCGATCAGGGGATAGGTACCAGGTCGGCAGCCTGGGCTAGCAGGGTGGATGTCGTTTGAGCTTCTATTTGTGTTTCATCCGTAGTCGGATGTTGTTCTCATTTATGATATGATGTTGTATTTGTGTGGCATTGTATGCCTCTTGTATGTATACCCATCTATTATGTAATGTTGATGTAATGATATCCACCTTGCAAAAGCGTTTCAATATGCGGTTCTATCCTTGGTGGGACCTTCGATTCTCTTTAGGATAGTATCGCATATTGGGCGTGACAAGTTGGTATCAGAGCCTCGACCGACCATAGGAGCCCCCTTGATTGTTGGTCGTTGTTGAGTCTAGAAGAAAACTATTTTGAGTCTTAGGATTATATATATCGGAGAATAGGATTCTTTTACTCCTCAGCCCCTTCGTCGCTCTGGTGAGGTCTCCTGACGTAGATGTTTTGTCTTTCCTCTCCTCAAATTTCACTAAAAAAAATTTAGGATCACGCGGGTATCTTGGAATCGTTCCGATGGTTTTGTGATGAGAACATTGTTCTTGGTGCCTCCTGTCTATTATGTGGCATTGACCCGGGGAGTTGAGCTCCGAGGTGTTGTTGTCACAATTTTATTGTTGCAGTTCTGGAATACCTGAGTTTTGCCGACATCGAAAATCTCTTTTATGCAGTTGTTGGTGAGATAACCTCGACGCCACCCAGTACTGGGGCGGGAGTTCGGGAGTATTGCCATAACTCGGATAACGGATGCTTTTCGAAGGTTGAGGTACACGATTTCCGAAGGTTTCTTGGTTATGTGTTGACGGATGGATACAGCTTGGATGTAGGTATTGTTAGTTTGGGTGAGATATATTGCTTCCCATGTATCCCCAACACCAGATTGCATACCCAGAAAGTTTCGGGAGTTCTATAGGTGGGAATTCAAGTAGCTCCTAGAATATCTTTCCGACAGATGCATGATATGGGATTGGGTAAATCTCTATCATATGTATTTGTTCCGGCTTATTCTACAAGCCAAATCCTTTGTTTTGTTTTATTTGTGGTATTCGAGTTGCTTCGAAGTCAAATGTTGAATCCATACCTTTCCTAAACGGTGTTCTCATATTGCTATGGGAGTACTAATCCTTTTGATCATCGAGATTGTCGTGTCAAATTCTTTCCAACCAGTGCGTTTCTCTTCAAGTGCGTCCGATCATTTTCAAATCCGCAAGATCAACTCTAAGTTTTCTCACCGGTGTTTGTGTCATCCGTCCCCAAGTTGCCTTTGTTTTCCCGCCCTCCCACCCTTTTTCTTTGAGGACCCAGATTTCTTAATCAAGTATCCATTTATTCATGTGAAGTCTCTTCACTCTTTTCAATCAATGTTTTGATCCGGTGATCCCTCGTGAAGATGCTCACGAGCTTCAAGTTCATCATTCTTCATTCTCGTATTCTTTTCCGGTGGATTTAACTCAAGCTTTCGGTGTTGATCATGTCCCTTTCCTCGTTCAAATGCTATCCCATGCCGGTGCATCTCACAATCGTTCACCTCTCTCTCTTCATATCCGAAGTGCCGAGGATATCTCAGAAGATTTGTGTTTCCATTCTTAATCCGTTCAAGTTATTTTGAGGTTGTTATCTCATTCAAGCTATTTAATTCTACCGATGCAGTCTCTATTTCAAGCAATCCTTCAACGATGTTTCTTTCGAGTGGGCCCTAACCCACAGGTCTTTTCCCAGGATCTTACCTGACTCTTCTAATTTTCCTCGAGCCATTCCCAAAGTCTTTCGAAGTTTGACGTAAGAATGAATTTTCATCAGTCATATTGCTTCTCCAAGGTCGTTTTCAAATTCTTTTCATCTTTGGCTCAACCTTTCTTCTTTTAATTCTCCCAGAGTATCTCAACAATTCATGGTGGTGTTCTTCGTCGTCATTCTCGGATTTTGAAGACCGAAGAAGAGTTCCTCTTAAATCCTTACCCGTTCTTCCAAATATTCGTGATTCTAGCTTGATGCCATCCTCATAATTGTTTTTGATTGTGACAATTCTTTTCTCAACCATCCGGAGCATTTCATGAGTTGTTTCCATTGCTTTCCTCCGAAAGCCATCATTTCGGGTTTATTCGTTCTCAGCTTTTAGCTCTCCTTCTCCATATTCTACCGGTGCATCGTTCAAATATTCTCTAATCAGTTCATGATCTCTTCGTTCACTGGTATCTAAATCCCCTCAAGTATCTTAATTCGTTTTCCAATTCTTCCCGGTGAATTGTGCCTTTGCTACTTTCATTTTCAATTCTTACGGTGGTTCGTTCCAGATTTCTCTTCCTTCGCTATTGTATCAATTCATTCGTTCTTTCGTTGTTTCAATCCTACCGGTGGTTCGTTGAAGACCTTCCCAAGTTTGCGCCATATCTATCTTAATCCTTTTTACGAGAATAAGTAGTATGCCAAATCTGTTGCTTGTCATCAATCTAAATTGGTGAAGGATACGCATAATGTAATTCTTATTCTTGTTTCATCCAAGTGATTAATTCCTTATTCCGGAGGTTCATCAAAATGTTGATCTCATTTGTTCATCTTTCTTTCCGGAGTTCCAAGTTCTCTGGGTTATATCATCGCGAAGCTCCATCTAAATCATTGCAAGGCTTCACCTTGTGTTTTCAACTTCTCTTTCTTTCTATCATCCTTTCATTACCGGAGTTCTCAATGGAGGCTCTACATGGTGGTTTGTCAAGGATTCTTTTCATTCTTCAATTGTTCTTCAAGATTTCTCTCGAGGTGATGATCCGCCAAGCTACACTCTAAAATAAACATGGTGCTAAACACATGTTTTGTTTTGAGGAGTTCAAGCATTCTTCATCTCGCATCCGAAGTGCAATTATTCCTACTTTTGAGGCGGTGTTATATCATTCTTGACAATTTTCATGTTTCGTGATTCAACAGTTGTCAAGAATGAGGTAGTTAAACCCATCAAGTCCTTCGAGCATGAGTTCTTCTCAATCCATCAATCTCTTTATTGGAGTTATCTTGGTATAGATTTCACCTAAAGCCTTCCCCTAAGTAATGTTGCTATTTGTGGTGCTTATCAATGATCCATGTTTTCTCCTATCCTCTCGGCGAAAGCAGTTTTCATCCCTTCGTTGATCTCAAACAAGAAATTGTTTTTTCGTTAGTGGCCGGTTGTCACCTCATAATTTTTAAGATGTTTTCCATAAGCCCACAACAAGCTTATCCTTTTGTTGTTGATAATCGAACAACTTCGTTCTAGCATTTCCTGTAAGCGTGCTCTTTCAAGATCAAGTTTTTCTCCGTTCATTCCATCCCATTCTTTCATTTCTTCCGGAGGAATTGTGATGTTGTGCTCTTCACCCATCACCTCGTTTTGTCAACATCATGTTCTTTTCATGCTTATCCATTTAACTGGCGTGTCATGTCATCCATTCAAGTTCTTTCCATCTTATCAAGTCTTGCATCTCTTTTCAACTGAAGTGCTGCCCGAATTCTTCCTCTCTCATCTTGTTTTAACCAGAGTGGTTTCGAACTCTATCTTGTCCATTAAACTATTGGTTCATGTCTTTGCAACCTTCAAGTTCTCGTAATGTTCCTTGTTCCTCTTTTCCAACAGATTGTTGCAATCTCATTCATCTCTGTTGTACTCTTTCTTATAAATTGCTCAACCTCTCAAGGTTCATGGTTTCACTCGTTCGTCAAAGAAGCAATTTAGTTTTACCTCTTCTCTTCCTCTTTCTTTTCCCTCCGGTGCCATCCTAGATCTCGGGACGAGATCCTCTCGTAGTGGTGGAGTGTTGTAACGCCCCGGATACAACTTTCCATATTCCCAACTCCAACTCTTGCCTTTTCCGGATATGCGATATATTATTTTCCTCCGTGGTTGGGTTTTGCCTTTTGTTTTGCATTGTGTTCATGTCTTGCATTTCATCTCATAGCATCATGCGCATTGCATCTGCATGTTTTCATAAAAACGTGCATCCGTTGTTAGTTGCCGCTTCTTCCTCGTCTCTGCTGACCTTTCTCAGACCGACCATTCTGTTTTTGCCTGACCGTTTGACCGACCACTCAAACCCCTCGCGCGCGTCCGAAAGTTGTCCCAAACCCGGCCCGCTCTGTCATTACCGTTGAGTCCGGATCATCCCCCAACATCTATAAAATATCTCAGTTTTCTTATTTGGACTTCCTAGCCTATTTATTCTCGATCGCCCAATTTTGAACGGAGGGACCGGATCAACCCCTATCCTAATCCCCTACCTATATATTGAGCCTAACCCTAGATCCTAGGCAGTTTGTCCCTGCCGCCGCCGCACAATCTCCATCGGGATCCACCAGCGCCCAATCCCCTCGCAGCCCCCACCTTCTCCTTGATTTCCCCACCAGCCCAACCGCAGCGCTCAAACAAGTCTCCTCCTTCCCGGGATCGATCCAGATCCCACCTGCCAAATCCCCTCTCCTCGTTTTCCCCTCCTGTCCAACCACCATGACCGCCGACGCTCAAATCCCGCAGGAGCCCGAGCTCCAGCTCCTCGGCCCCCATCCTCGTCTCCTGGATCCCAGCGCGCCCGAGCTCTCTGCTTCAAGGACCTCCTTGTCACCAACCGGCGCCCTCCTCTGTTCCCGAGGCCCAGCCTTCTCTCGCTCTCGTGCGCGAGCACGCGCCCGAGGAGCTCGAGCAGGGGAGCCCCGATCCCGCAGCGCCCCTCCTCCCTGCCTGAGCCACCAGATCCAGCCGCCGACGAGCTCCAGCCAGGTCGCCCCGTCGCGCCCCCTCCTGGTTCTCCTTTCTCATCCCCGTGCCTCACCTCTCTCTTTCGCGAGTTTCTGCAGGAGCTGCAGCAACCGCCATGGACAGCGTCTCTCCAGCGGTTTGCGTCGCCTACTTCACTCCGGATCTGACTCCCTCCGCCTCGATCCGGTCGCTGCCGTCGCGCCAAGCTCCGCCGGCAAGCCCTGCCTCTGCCGCCTTGCCTCGCCGTCCCCGCCGCCAAGTCCGGCCGTGGCCGTCGCCCCCTGCATCCTCTGCTTTGAGCAGGAGGACGATGAGCGCTCGACCCAGCCCCGTTGACCGCGTCCGCTCCACGCACAGCCCAGCTCCCTTCGCCCATGAGGCCCAGCTCCGCGCGTGCCTGCAGGCCCATGGGTGAGGCCGCACCCCAGCAGCCCCATGTCGGCCTCCTCTAGATCTGACCGGGCCAGGCCCATGGGTGAGCTGCCCCAGCGCCTGCCCTGTCCTGCGCCTAGTAGTTTCGGCTTGTTAATGTTTTTTTTCAGATTCTGCGAATTTAGCATTATTCCAGTGTTTAACAGATTTGCAGAAAAGTCCCTCATGTTCATGCATTAATAACTCTTGAACTGTGCATCATATTAAAATGTATTATATATGTAAAATGTTTATATTTTTGTGTATATTAATAATATGCCATTTTCATCCATGTTTAGAATGTTTAAATTGCTGTTTGCATTAATTTGCTCAAATGCCATGCTAAAATGCTTTATTTCATAACTAAATAACCGTAGCTCGGAATTAAATGTTCTTTATATGTAAATGGGGTGGGAAAATGCCTAGTTTAACATGGTGCAATCCTCTTGCATGTTTAACAACTCTAAAATATGGTTTAGGGAAGAACAGTACCAAATTCATTTTATGCACATGGGGATTTTTTCGGAATTGTTGTTTTGTGGTTCCGGCCTCATTTAAACTTGCTTAGATAGGTAGTTTTATTATGCCTCACCTCTTACCATGTTTAACAACATTTAATTTTGTTTGGTAGCTTAAACGAGAGAGAACTAAATAAGTCATGTGGTATTCGTCAATATGCAACTCGTTGCATATTGAGCTCTACTTAATTTGTAGTATTGTCTGTTGCACTTTGCCATGCCATGCCTCATTAAATCGGACATGCATCATATTTGTTTGTGCATCATGCCATGTTTATGCTTGTGCATTTACCATGTTGTATGCTTCTTTCCGGTTTGCTTCTCTCGTTAGCTTCGGTTTCATTTCGGAGTTGTGAGGATTCGTTCGACTTCATCCGTTCGTCTTCTTCATGGAATTGTTCTTCTTCCTTGCGGGATTTCAGGCAAGATGACTGCTACCCTGGATATCACTACTATCATTGCTATGCTAGTTGCTTCGTTCTATCGCTTTGCTGCGCTACCTATCACCTGTTTATCAAGCCATCCCAAATTGCCATGTCAACCTCTAACCTTTTTCACCCTTCCTAGCAAACCATTGCTTGGCTATGTTACCGCTTTTGCTCAGCCCCTCTTATAGCGTTGTTAGTTGCAGATGAAGTTGAAGATTGCCCCATGGTGGACAGGATTATGTTGGGATATCACAATATCTATTATTTAATTAATGCATCTATATACTTGGTAAAGGGTGGAAGACTCGGCCTTATGCCTGGTGTTTTGTTCCACTCTTGCCGCCCTAGTTTCTGTCATACCGGTGTTATGTTCCCGGATCTTGCGTTTATGTGGTTGGCTGATTTATGGGACCCCCTTGACAGTTCGCTTTGAATAAAACTCCTCCAGCAAGGACCAACCTTGGTTTTACCATTTGCCTCACCTAGCCCTTTTTCCCTTGGGT
>NC_041393.1:276049899-276078673 GCF_002162155.2 Triticum dicoccoides | reverse complement strand
CAAACCGAGCGATGTCCGGCGCCCCTTGGGCAACCAGGGTCTATGCCAACCCGTCGTCTTGCTCATCCGGTGTGCCCTGAGAACGAGATATGTGCAGCTCCTATCGGGATTTGTCGGCACAGCGGGAGGTCTTGCTGGTCTTGTTTTACCATTGTCGAAACGTCTTGTAAACTGGGATTCCGAGTCTGATCGGGTCTTCCTGGGAGAAGGTATATCCTTCGTTGACCGCGAGAGCTTATCATGGGCTAAGTTGGGACACCCCTTCAGGGTATAAACTTTTGAAAGCCGTGCCTGCGGTTATGGCCAGATGGGAATTTGTTAATGTCCGGTTGTAGATAACTTGACACCTGATTCGAATTAAAACGCATCAACCGCGTGTGTAGCCGTGATAGTCTCTTTTCGGCGGAGTCCGGGAAGTGAACACAGTTTTTGGGTTATGTTTGACGTAAGTAGGAGTTCAGGATCACTTCTTGATCATTGCTAGCTTCACGACCGTTCCTTTTGCTCTCTTCTCGCTCTTATCTGCGTATGTTAGCCACCATATATGCTTAGTCGCTGCTGCAACCTCACCACTTTACCCCTTCCTTTCCCATTAAGCTTTGCTAGTCTTGATACCCATGGTAATGGGATTGCTGAGTCCTCGTGGCTCACAGATCACTACAACAACAGTTGCAGGTACAGGTTATGCGATGATCATGACGTGAGAGCGATGTTCGTTTGTTTTGGAGTTCTTCTTATGCTTCTCCTTCGATCAGGGGATAGGTTCCAGGTCGGCAGCCTGGGCTAGCAGGGTGGATGTCGTTTGAGCTTCTGTTTGTGTTTCATCTGTAGTCGGATGTTGTTCTCATGTATGATATGATGTTGTATTTGTGTGGCATTGTATTCCTCTTGTATGTATACCCATCTATTATGTAATGTTGATGTAATGATATCCACCTTGCAAAAGCGTTTCAATATGCGGTTCTATCCTTGGTGGGACCCTCGAGTCTCTTTAGGATAGTATCGCATATTGGGCGTGACAAATGTCCATCATGAAGCCAAAGCTATTGACAGCATTGAGCTTGCTGGCCTGCCCACTCCAGGTGAACTTTATGAACCTGGTTTTCAACTTCACCGCAATGCCTTAGAGAGCATATTCCAGAAGCCTTGGCCCAATATGAGCCAAATGTTGAGTATGATGAAGCCTCTGCCACAAGATGCTGAATATCCTAAGGAATTCTTTGTTGAAGACCTCGAGTATCTACCCCCCACCATCTATCACATTGTCAGGCGAACTCTATGGCCCATCAAAGGACATTCTTGTGCAGCAAAGCTTGAAGGCTCAATGAAGACATTGGTCTTTTATATTCTCAATGGCATCGGCTTCAATGCTCGGGATTTGTTCATTCGACAACTTGCTGCATCTGGCTCTGATATATTTGGTCTGAAGTTTTATGCTCCATGGGTAACGCACCTTATCAAGCTTCACTCTGTTGTCAACTATCATCCCTCTGCGCGCAACCATCTCATATTCCTGCCAGAGGTTGATATGTCTGTCGAAGCCATTTACCCAGAGCCTGCCAAGGAGCCTATTTATCTTCACAATGTCGATCGTCAAAGTTTCACTCAACATGTTGAAGGATTTCATGCTGCCACTCGTGTTTATCCTTTGGCTGGAAATACACGTGCACCTCATCATGCCCATACTGAAGCCACTGAAAGCACTATTGCTCAAAGGCCTCGGAAGAGATCTTGTGTGCTCAATGACCGAGAGCTTCTCATGACCTTGCATCAGAAAGATGATAAGCATCATTCCTGGCTCAAGCGACAAATGCAGAGTATCTTGATGGATGTTAATCGCATTCGCAATCTTGCCACCAAGAATGCATTTGTCACTCATGGAACCTATTCGCGGTCGTGGAAGAGTCTGACATTACTCAGTTCTGAAGATGATCTTTAGCAAGATGGCTTCACAGAGAGATTCAAATTTGACTCCACTCCTCCCAGGAACGATGTCTTGCGTCGGACTCCATCGCTCGAAGACTCTGAGTACTCCTCCTCAGCAGCCACTGTCAATGCTAGAGTCATCGATGATGAAGATGATGCTACTTCCCCAACTACCACTTCGACGCGTATCGACACTGCACCAGGCCCCTCTGCACCACCAAACTCCAACATCGACCTTGCTCCTCCATTTGCTCCTTCTGGAAATGAGTAGATGCTCTATATCTTCAAACCTTTTTGGTCATTACTGACAAAAGGGGGAGAAGCATATGAGTTGATAGTCTTCAAGCGGGTCCTTATGGGTGGCTGCATTACTTTTGCCAAGTTTTACAACTCTCGTCTTTTGGTTCTCTGAGTTGTAACACTTAAACTTGATGGTCATCTGCTACTTTATCTGCTCTTCTGTGATGCGATGATAAATCCCGCATGAAGTCATTTTGCAGATGTCCATTCTTCATTATGCATTTCATTATCTTTGTTATTTGCTTATATGCATAATGCATTGTCTTCACACTTTGATGATGGCCTCCACAAAGCAAAACCTGCCATCTGTATTTGCATTCAAAAGAAAATCATTTATATGCACATCTTCAGGAGGAGCCTCCTCTTATGTTTGAAGACAATACTCACAACGCTAAAACTTTCACGTACTTTTATCCCCGTTGAAAACATCAACCAGTTTGTCATCAATCACCAAAAAGGGGGAGATTGTAAGTCCATCTAGTGCCACCCGTAGTTGGTTTTGGAGTATTGACGACAAACCTGGTTGAGGGACTAATGTGTTTGTGAGAATTGCAGGATAACACAGGTAGTAGTCCCATATTGATTCGGTTTACCTACCAGAGATGACCCCTAAAAATGTGTGAAGACATTGAAGACAATGGTGGTCTGTGAAGACATTCACATTGAAGACTATGATAGGATAAGACATCACGTGAAGACTATGGAGCGCGAAGACATAGTTGTTTCGTTGTTTCTTTTTCCTCTTTGTTGTGTCATAGGAACCACCGCACTGTTAAGTGGGGTCCAAGTGAACAAAGTCAGAGTGACTGATGTGATGCTCAACCAAATCCTATGTCTTGGAGCGAAGACAATGAGAGAAATCTTATCCAGAGCTGGATGAGTCAGCTTTACTTGTAGCCCAAGTCAAGTTGCTGCGTGTGTTCGAAATCTGACCGTTAGACACGTGTCAGTTCCTTAGTGACCCAGGGTCATTTTGGACAAATCAGGTTGGCTTGCCTCCTGGATATAAATAGCCCACCCCCTACACCATAAATTGGTGGCTGCTTAGAGTTAGTGCACGACTTTTGTCGTTTGAGAGCAACCCACCTCCGAACCCTTTGAGAGAGAATCCTTGTGAGGACAAAGCCCAAAACACGCAGAGCCAAAGAGTGTTTGGCTCACTGAAGTCTTTTTGTCCGTGTGATCTGAAGACTTATTAAACTTGAGGACTGTGAATCCTCCAGCCGGTTAGGCGTCACGTTCTGAGCATCCAAGAGTCATTGTGGATTGCCGGTGAACGAAGTCTGTGAAGGTTTGGAAGTCTCCCTTGAAGACTTACCATAGTGATTGGGCGAGGACTAAGTGTTCTTAGCTCAGGGGGAATAAGGTGAAGACATAGTCTTCTGAGTTGAATCTCAGCCTCCCTAACCAGACATACAGTTGTCACAGCAACTTGAACTGGTCCAACAAATCCCTTGTCCTCTCCAAGTAACTGGTTCTATCCTACCTCTCTCACCTTACTTATTGTTTGTCTTCGTGAAGGCTTTGCCTACTTGCCTTATCTGTTTGACTTAACTATGTGAAGACTGTTGTTTGTTTGGCTTCATACTATCTTCCATCCTGATCCAATCTACCTAGCTGCTTATAGTCTTCGTGCTTTCACTTCATTGCTTACTTGACTATGACGTGTCTAGTGTAGTCTACCTTCCATTGCATATCAATAGGGTCATTTCTATTGTTTGTCTTCGAAACACCCATGTTTTGAAGACTTTCATAAAAATCGCCTATTCACCCCCCCCCCCTCTAGTCGAATACTATCACTTTCAAGACTTTCACCATGTTGATTTTCATTTCTTCAGTTCATCTTCTGTATGCCTGAATGCTTGTATGATTGCGTGTTCTTCAGTTGCATCTATCTTGTGTGCATGCTTTATGATTCTTTGATGATTTAGTCTCGCTCACGTTTCTATTTCTTCACTCTTCGTCAAATTCATCAGAGGTTGACGAATTTCTAAAAATCTCCCATTCACCCCCTCCCCCCTCTGGGAGTAAAACTGTGCTTTCACATGTGCCAGGAAACAAAGATCCCATGGTTGTGCTTTTGATGGTAATTCACACCACACCTTAGGTGCTCCCGACAAGGTCCTCGCATGATCTTCTGTTCTTCGGGGTGATACCTGATGAGATAGATATTCGATTGTCATGGCAATAACGTGTTTTTGGAAGTGAACCAATAATAGTATTGCTTCCTCATACATCCTACGGGTGAGCAAGTTCCATCGCCGCTTTGCTCTAATCGCCAGTTGTCCCAATGTCTCTAGGGCATGGTGCCTAGAGCGGATTCTTTTCAAGATAAGCTTGTGAAAGGTTTTGTTGAATTGATCTTCTTATGTTGGCCTAGGGTTCGCCGCCCTAATGAGTTGATCTTCCCCATCCCATCTGTAGTAATCATCATGCAATGTCTTCTTACTCATGCATGGTGTCTCATCTCTGGTGAGATCTATGACGTTCCTATCGTGAATTTTGTCGGTTTGATATTGTTGTAGCCCGACCTCTCATAGCATCGAACCAACGATGAAGACATTATTGTCGTGGAAACCCCCGAGTCTCTTTCCAAGGAGTAGGTGTCGTAGTCTTCATATTTGTGATGATTCCTTTCTTGACAAGTAGCATCATGCCAGATCTCCCCTGATCTCGTAACAGCCCATGGTTGGCGCGAGCTGTAAGGGATTGTACATTGATCCTACAAGCGGTACAAGAAGGATCACATGGAATTTACTATTGAGAGGGCGTCACTTTAAGAGACCATAGTGTCTTAGGCACATAACACAGAAGACACACGATATACCCCAAGTATAGGGCCCCGATGTGGGTAAAACACCTATTTTCTACCTTGCTCTTTCCTTATATGTGTGGAGAATATCAAGATTAAATATGTGTGTGAGCGCGTGCGTACACACATGCGTGCATGTGGAGAGAGTGGGTGAGTCAAGGAGACTCGACAGATTGTGATGATTATTTTAGAACGAAGACGTAGGGGGCGTCCGACTTTAAATTAATAAAGCCCAACAACAGGCAACATCCAACAGGCTCAACATAATACAACAGAAAAGAAAGTGGCCGTAGCCAACGTACGGTACATGCAACTGGCCGAAGCCTGAATGAGATGAAAGAGAAGCTACAGCTCCCAGGCAGCCAGTCCAAAAGACAACAGCCAACGGCAAACTAGTAGCGGGAACCAATCTGGATCAAACGCATCCGCTCCATAGCCTCCGTCATCCGGTCTGTGTCATGCCGTTTCCCCAATGGTGTCCATGTCTGAAGGAACAAGTGACATTTGAAAACAATGTCAGCATGGTGAGAAGGAAATTTGTGCTCAATAGTCATCTTGTTGCGGGTAGTCCATAGAGCCCACAGCAGAGCTCCTACACATCTCCAAAGAACACAACCAAAACCACCCCTATGAGCGACAAGAATACCACGAAGATCCGAAGCCAAAAGCGGGTTCCAATTCTAATCAAACGCCTCCCGCACAGCACTCCGAGCAAAGCGGGCAAGGTAGCATTTGAAGAAGATATGGTTAGCAATTTTCGTGCTCACCACAAAGCACACAAGAACCATCGAAAGGCCCATTCCTAATAGCGATGTTGTTAGAGGAAGGGAGGCGGTCGCGAAACATTTTCCATAGGAAAACTTTAATCTTCAAGGGAATAGATTCTTTCCATAGCCCCCTAGCTATGTCCAGGGTCGGTCCTCAATCAGCTTGTTGTATAAAGACTGAATAGAAAACTTCCCAGAGCTCGTGAGGGACCAAGAGACCATGCCGGCCTCGGGTCAGAGAGCCACTCCATTCAAAGCAGTAACTAGCCCATCCCAACAGGCCTGTTCGTGAGAGAGGATAGGTCTTTTAAAGGAAACGGCGGACGGGCTTTATCTAAGCGCGCCGGCCACGAGAATATCAACATTAGTGGCTAATTGGTAGACGGCGAAATGGCTTCGCCACAGGTTCCGAGCCTAGCCAATGGTCGAGCCAAAACCTTGTGGAGGTGCCATTATTTATGCTGAACTTGGCTCCTAACGTGAAGGTTGGCATAGCGGTCTGGATCCTATTCCAGAAAGGCGACCCCTTAGCCTTAGAGGTGAGGAAATTCCCATCGGGGAAGTATTTAGCATGTAGGATATCCGCCCAGAGCCCTTGTTCGTTTTGAGCAAGTTTCTGTATCCACTTGGTGAGGAGCGCAACATTCATAAGTTTGGATTTTAGAATCCCAAGACCACCAAATTTCTTTGGATGGCATAGCGCAGCCCACTTGATCAAGTGGTACTTATTTTTGGTCCCAATTCCTCCCAAAAGAACTTGGACCGAGGAGTGTCAAACTTGGCGTGAACCCATCAGCTAGCAGGAACATGCCCGTAGTAAACATGGGTAAAGAGGAGAACCTAGAATTAGTCAGGATAAACCTGGCAGCCGAGGACTGGAATCGGCCGCGCCAAGGGCTAACCCGGTTCGCCACCTTTCCATACAAAGGTTCCCACTCTAGAATAGAAATGTGCTTATCCGAGATAGGAAGGCCTAAGTACTTAATTGGGAAGCTCCCCAGCTTGCAATTAAGCAGGTTGGCAATACGGTCGGCAAGGGGTGAGTCCATCCCAACAGCAATCACCTCACTCTTGAGGAAGTTGATCTTAAGGCCTGAGATAATCTCGAAAGCGAGGAGAATGAGTTTAATCGAGGCTACACTATGATCGTCAGGCGATACGTCTCCAACGTATATATAATTTTTTATTGTTCCATGCTATTATATTATCTATTTTGGATGTTTAATGGGCTTTATTATACACTTTTATACTATTTTTGGGACTAGCCTATTAACCGGAAGCCCAGTCCAAATTGTTGTTTTTGCCTATTTCAGTGTTTCGTAGAAATGGAATATCAAATGGAGTCCAAACAGAATGAAACCTTCGAGAGAGTTATTTTTGGAACAAACGCAATCTAGGAGACTTGGAGTGGACGTCAAGAAAAAACGAGGAGGCCATGAGGCAGGAGGGCGCGCTAGGGGGGTAGGTGTGCCCCCACCCTCGTGGGCCCCTCGTGGCTCCCCTGACCGACTTCTTCCGCCTATATATACTCATATACCCTGAAAACATCCGAGAGCACCACGAAACCCTATTTCCACCGCCGCAACCTTCTGTACCCGTGAGATCCCATCTTGGGGCCTTTTCCGGCGCTCCGCCGGAGGGCGGATCAATCACGGAGGGCTTCTACATCAACACCATAGCCTCTCCGATGAAGTGTGAGTAGTTTACCTCAGACCTTCGGATCCATAGTTATTAGCTAGATGGCTTCTTCTCTCTCTTTGGATCTCAATGCAAAGTTCTCCTCGATCTTCTTGGAGATCTATCTTACGTAATACTTTTTGCAGTGTGTTTGTCGAGATCCGATGAATTGTGGGTTTATGATCAAGATTATCTATGAACAATATTTGAATCTCCTCTGAATTCTTTTATGTATGATTTGTTATCTTTGCAAGTCTCTTCGAATTATCAGTTTGGTTTGGCCTACTAGATTGATCTTTCTTGCAATGGGAGAAGTGCTTAGCTTTGGGTTCAATCTTACGGTGTCCTTTCCCAGTGATAGCAGGGGAAGCAAGGCACGTATTGTATTGTTCCCGTCGAGGATAAAAAGATAGGGTTTATATCATATTGCTTGAGTTTATCCCTCTACATCATGTCATCTTGCCTAATGTATTACTCTGTCCTTATGAACTTAATACCCTAGATGCATGTTGGATAGCGGTTGATGTGTGGAGTAATAGTAGTAGATGCAGAATCGTTTCGATCTACTTGTCGCGGACGTGATGCCTATATACATGATCATGCCTAGATATTCTCATAACTATGCACTTTTCTATCAATTGCTCGACAGTAATTTGTTCACCCACCATAATACTTATGATGTCTTGAAAGAAGCCACAAGTGAAACCTATGGCCCCCGGGTCTATTTTCCATCATATAAGTTTCCGATCTATTTTATTTTGCAATCTTTACTTTCCAATCTATATCATAAAAATACCAAAAATATTTATCTTATTATCTCTTTCAGATATCACTTTTGCAAGTGGCCGTGAAGGGATTGACAACCACTTTATCGTGTTGGTTGCAAGGTTCTTATTTGTTTGTGCAGGTACAAGGGATTTGAGTGTAGCCTCCTACTGGATTGATACCTTGGTTCTCAAAAACTGAGGGATGCATCACCCTTTCCCCTTCAAGGGAAAACCAACGCATGCTCAAGAGGTAGCAAGAAGGATTTCTGCCGCCGTTGCTGGGGAGTCTACGCACAAGTCAAGACATACCAAGTACCCATCACAAACTCTTATCCCTCGCATTACATTATTTGCCATTTGCCTCTCATTTTCCTCTCCCCCACTTCACCCTTGCCGTTTTATTCGCCCTCTTTTTCCCGTTCATCTCTTTTTTGCTTGCCTCTTGTGTGCTTGTGTGTTGGATTGTTTCTCACGATGGTTCAAGATAATACTAAATTTTGTGATTTTTCCAATACCAAAAACAATGATTTTCTTAGCACTCCGATTGCTCCTCTTACCGATGCTGAATCTTGCGAAATTAATGCTACTTTGTTGAATCTTGTCATGAAAGATCAATTCTCTGGCCTTCCTAGTGAAGATGTCGCTACTCATCTAAACAACTTTGTTGATTTGTGTGATATGCAAAAGAAGAAAGACGTGGATAATGATATTGTTAAATTGAAGCTATTTCCGTTTTCGCTTAGAGATCGTGCTAAAACTTGGTTTTCATCTTTGCCTAAAAATAGTATTGATTCATGGAATAAGTGCAAATATATTTTTATCTCTAAGTATTTTCCTCTCGCTAAGATCATCTCTCTTAGAAACGATATTATGAATTTTAAGCAACTTGATCATGAACATGTTGCACAATCTTTGGCGAGGATGAAATTAATGATTCGCAATTGCCCTACACATGGATTAAATTTATGGATGATCATACAAAAAGTTTATGCCGGGTTGAATTTTGCTTCTAGAAATCTCTTAGATTCGGCCGTAGGAGGCACTTTTATGGAAATCACTTTAGGAGAAGCTACTAAACTCCTAGATAATATTATGGTTAATTATTCTCAATGGCACACAAAAAGATCTACTAGTAAAATGGTTCATGCGATAGAAGAGATTAATGTTTTGAGTGGAAAGATGGATGAACTTATGAAATTGTTTGCTAATAAGAGTGCTCCTATTGATCCTAATGATATGCCTTTGTCTACTTTGATTGAGAATAATAATGAATCTATGGATGTGAATTTTGTTGGTAGGAATAATTTTGGGAACAACGCGTATAGAGGAAACTTTAATCCTAGGTCGTTTCCCAGTAATTCCTATAATAATTATGGTAATTCCTACAACAACTCTTGTGGAAATTTTAATAAGATTCCCTCTCATTTTGAGACTAGTGTTAAAGAATTTATGATTTCCCAAAATAATTTCAACGCTTTGCTTGAAGAAAAATTGCCTAAGATTGATGAGTTGGCTAGGAACATGGATAGAATTTCTCTTGATGTTGATTCTTTGAAACTTAGATCTATTCCACCTAAGCATGATATCAATGAGTCTCTCAAATCTATGAGAATTTCCATGTGATGAGTGCAAGGAAAGAACCGCTAGGATGCGTGCTAAGAAAGATTGCTTTGTAAAACTGTGTTCTTCTAGTTTTCATGATAATAGGGATGAAGATCTAAAAGTGATTGATGTGTCTCCTATTAAATCTTTGTTTTGCAATACGAATCTTGATAATGATGGGACTGGAGATGAGTCAACTTTAGTTAAGAGGCGTCCCAATGATTCGGAATTTTTAGATCTAGATGCAAAAATTGGTAAAAGTGGGATTGAGGAGGTCAAAACTTTACATAGCAATGAACCCACTATTTTTGATTTCAAGGAATTTAACTATGATAATTGTTCTTTAATAGATTGTATTTCCTTGTTGCAATCCGTGTTAAATTATCCTCATGCTTATAGTCAAAATAAAGTTTTTACTAAACATATCATTGATGCTTTAATGCAATCTTATGAAGAAAAACTTAAATTAGAAGTTTCTATCGCTAGAAAAAATTATGATGAGTGGGAACCTACTATTAAAATTAAAATTAAAGATCATGAATGCTATGCTTTGTGTGATTTGGGTGCTAGTGTTTCCACGATTCCAAAAACTTTGTGTGATGTGTTAGGTTTTCATGAATTTGATGATTGCTCTTTAAACTTGCACCTTGCGGATTCCACCATTAAGATGTTCTCATTGTTGCAAATAGGAATTATGTGCCCGTAGATTTTATTGTTCTTGATATAGATTGCAATCCTTCATGTCCTATTATTCTTGGTAGACCTTTCCTTAGAACGATTGTTGCAATTATTGATATGAAAGAAGGAAATATTAGATTCCAATTTCCATTAAGGAAAGGCATGGAACACTTTCCTAGGAAGAAAATCAAATTACCCTATGAATCTATTATGAGAGCCACCTATGAATTGAATACCAAAGATGGCAATACTTAGATCTATTCTCGCTTTTATGCCTAGCTAGGGGCGTTAAACGATAGCGCTTATTGGGAGGCAACCCAATTTATTTTTGTTCTTTACTTTTTGTTCCTGTTTAGTAATAAATAATTCATCTAGCCTCTGGTTAGATGTGGTTTTATGTTTTAATTAGTGTTTATGCCAAGTAAAACCTATAGGATATTCTTGGGTGATAGTTAATTTGGTCTTGCTGAAAAACAGAAACTTTTTCGTGCACGAGAATAATTATCATAAATCATAGAAACGTAATTTTCAGTTGATCCTTTTTGCAGAAGATTAATAGACAAATTATCTCAGACTTCCTATTTTGGTATAAGTTTTGCGGTTGCAGAACTATTTGAAAGTTACGGATTACTACAGACTGTTCTGATTTTGACAGATTCTGTTTCTCGTGCGTTGTTTGCTTATTTTGATGAATCTATGGCTAGTATCGGGGGGTATGAACCATAGAGAAGTTGGAATACAGTAGGTTTAACACCAATATAAATAAAGAATGAGTTCATTACAGTATCTTAAAGTGGTGGTTTGTTTTATATCGCTAACGGAGCTCATGAGATTTTCTGTTGAGTTTTGTGTTGTGAAGTTTTCAAGTTTTTTGGTAAAGATTTGATGGATTATGGAATAAGGAGTGGAAAGAGTCTAAGCTTGGAAATACCCAAGGCAACCCAAGGTAAAATTCAAGGACAACCCAAAGCCTAAGCTTGGGGATGCCCCGGAAGGCATCCCCTCTTTCGTCTTTGTCCATCGGTAACTTTACTTGATGCTATATTTTTATTCACCACATGATATGTGTTTTGCTTGGACCGTCTTGTATGATTTGAGTATTTGCTTTTTAGTTTATCACAATCATCCTTGCTGTACACACCTTTTGGAGAGACACACATGAATCGAAATTTATTGGAATACTCCATGTGCTTCACTTATATCTTTTGAGCTAGATAATTTTGCTCTAGTGCTTCACTTATATCTCTTTAGAGCACGGCGGTGGTTTTATTTTATAGAAATTATTGATCTCTCATGCTTCACTTATATTATTTTGAGAGTCCTTTAAAATAGCATGGTAATACTTTGGTTAAAATTTTAGTCCTAATATGATGAGCATCTAAGATTGGTATAATAAAAACTATCATATAAAGTGCATTGAATACTATGATAGATTTAATACTTGATAATTGTTTTGAGATATAAAGGTGGTAATGTTAGAGTCATGCTAGTTGGGTAATTATGAAATTGAGAAATACTTGTGTTAAAGTTGGCAAGTCCCGTAGCATGCACGTATGGTGAATTTTGTGTGACAAATTTGAAGCATGGGGTGTTCTTTGATTGCCTTCCTTTTGAGTGGAGGTCGGGATCGCGCGATGGTTAACTCCTACCAACCCTTCCCCTAGGAGCATGCGTAGTAGTACTTTGCTTAGAGGGCTAATAAACTTTTGCAATAAGTATATGAGTTCTTTATGACTAATGTGAGTCCATGGATTATACGCACTCTTACCCTTCCGCAATTTGCTAGCCTCTACGGTACCATGCATTGCCCTTTCTCACCTTGAGAGTTGGTGCAAACTTCGCCGGTGCATCCAAACCCCGTGATATGATACGCTCTATCACACATAAAGCTCCTTATATCTTCCTCAAAACAGCCACCATATGTACCTATTATGGCATTTCCATAGCCATTCCGAGATATATTTCCATGCAACTTTCCACCGTTCTGTTTATTATGACACGCTCCATCATTGTCATATTGCTTTGCATGATCATGTAGCTGACATCGTATTTGTGGCAAAGCCACCTTTGTAATTCTTTCATACATGTCGCTCTTAACTCATCGCATATCCCGGTACACCGCCGGAGGCATTCACATCGAGTCATATTTTGTCCTAAGTATTGAGTTGTAATTCTTGAGTTGTAAATAAATAGAAGTGTGATGATTTCCATTATTAGAGCATTGTCCCATGTGAGGAAAGTATGATGGAGACTATGATTCCCCCACAAGTCGGGATGAGACTCCGGACTTTATGAAAAATAAAAGAGGCCAAAGAAGCCCAAATGAAAAAAAGGGCCAAAGAAGCCCAAATAAAAAAATGAAAATGAGAGAAAAAGAGAGAAGGGACAATGTTACTATACTTTTTCCACACTTGTGGTTCAAAATAGCACCATGATCTTCATGATAGAGAGTTTCTTATTTTGTCACTTTCATATAGTAGTGGGAATTTTTCATTATAGAACTTGGCTTGTATATTGCAATGATGGGCTTCCTCAAATTGCCCTAGGTCTTCGTGAACAAGCAAGTTGGATGCACACCCACTTAGTTTGTTTTTGATGAGCTTTCATACATTTATAGCTCAAGTGCATCTGTTGCATGGCAATCCCTACTCCTCGAATTGACATCAATTGATGGGCATCTCCATAGCCCATTGATTAGCCGCGTTAATGTGAGACTTTCTCCTTTTTTTCTCACATAATCCCTATCATCATACTCTACTCCACCCATAGTGCTATGTCCATGGCTTACGCTCATGTATTGCGTGAGGGTTGAAAAGGCTGAAGCACGTTAAAAAGTATGAACCAATTGCTTGGCTGAAACCGGGGTTGTGCATGATGGGAGCATTTTGTGTGACGAAAATGAAGCATGGCCAAACTATATGATTTTGTAGGGATAAGCCTTCTTTGGCTATGTTATTTTGATAAGACATAAACTGCTTGGTTAGCATGCTTGAAGTATTACTATTTTTATGTCAATATTAAACTTTTATCTTGAATCCTTTGGATCTGAACATTCATGCAATAATAAAGAAAATTACATTTAGAATTATGCTAGGTAGCATTCCACATCAAAAATTCTATTTTTATCATTTACCTACTCGAGGACGAGCAGGAATTAAGCTTGGGGATGCTTGATACGTCTCCAACATATCTATAATTTTTTATTGTTCCATGCTATTACATTATCTGTTTTGGATGTTTAATGGGCTGAATTATACACTTTTATTCTTAGAGTACGTAATGGGCCTAATGGGCCCATTAGTCTTGGGGTTAATTAGAGATAAGGGTCGCTTGCTTAGGGGTCAAGTAAGCCTTGCTTGGGAGTCAAGTAAACCTCTCTATATAAAGAGAGGAGATGTATCAATCTAATCAAGCAAGAATTAAGAAGGAAATCCCTTCCCTCTTGCCCGGCCGTGGGCAAAAAGGCCCCCGGCCGGCCCTCTCGTGCCCTCCTTCTAGCAGCACCATAACAATTTGATATCAGCTAGCTTTGGTTCGATCATGTCTTCACCGCCGCCAAGCCCGTCTCTTCCGCTGCCGGTCACCTCGTCGCCTCTGACGACCACCACGACCGTCGCCTCGCTCCTGCCCGCGTCGGGATCCTCCGTCACGCCCGCCCCCGCCGTCCTCGCCCCGGAGGAGGTGTTCAGGGTGCTGTGGGACCTAACCCAGGCGGTCCAGGAGATCCACATGTTCTTGGCCGGGTCCTACGGGCCGCCCCCGGTTGCGCCGCCCATCGCCGCCCCACACCGTCGTGGCTGCCGTGGAAGCCGCCGCACCAGGCGGCCTTCACCGCGCTCGCCGGGCCGCTGCAGCTGCCATCCATCGCCACCACCACCCAGCCCTGGCTGCAGTGGCAGCCGCCGCTCCTAGCGGCCTCCGCCGCACCCGACCCTTTGCCGCAGCAGCCGCTGCCACTGCCCGGCGCGACACCGCAGCAGTCGCTGCAGCTGCAGCAGCCACCGCCGGTCAGCTCCGCCGCCCAGTATGGGATGCCCTATGACGGGACTGCGATGACCTTGTTCCGATCAGCACGGCCGCCATCCCAGGGCGTCCACATCCAGCAGCTCAAGTCCCCCCCGCCGTCGTCACCGCTTCCGTCTTGGATCGCTACCCACCACGTGTCAGCGGCGGTGAGGCTGCAGGCTGCTGCGCGTGGCCTCCTAGCGCGTCGGCGTGTGCGGGAGATGCGTGGTCTGCAGCTGACGCTCCTCCAAGTTGCCCTTCGTTGTGCAAAGGACCTCGATCTCGTCCGCTGCGTCGGGGATCTTGGGCATGCGGTTTCCCCCACGGGCGGAGGGCATGCTGTTTTCCCCGTGGGCAGCGACCTCAGAGTCTGCGACATCGGTGGTTGGGGGGGCGCACCCCTCCTCGACATTCTCCATCGCAATCCCTCCACTCTTCCCAGTGCAGTGCAGACCAACAGCCATACACATGCACTCCTTTTGTCCAGGTGGTGTCCATGGGATCCAGGTGGCTGTACACGTGCACGTCCAAAATAAAGCATCCCAGTCTATTTCAGTTTAGAAGTAATAACACAAGCCGAGATGTAAAAGGCTTGTTTTTAGGTGTTAGGTTTGTGTTGTGTCGAGTCATGGTTATACGTTGGTTAGGCTGCAGCTCGAGGACAAGCTGCATGTCCAGGTGAGGTGTAGTGTTAGAGTACGTAATGGGCCTAATGGGCCCGTTAGTCTTGGGGTTAATTAGAGATAAGGGTCGCTTGCTTAGGGGTCAAGTAAGCCTTGCTTGGGAGTCAAGTAAACCTCTCTATATAAAGAAAGGAGATGTATCAATCTAATCAAGCAAGAATTAAGAAGGAAATCCCTTCCCTCTTGCCCGGCCATGGGCAAAAAGGCCCACGGCCGGCCCTCTCGTGCCCTCCTTCTAGCAGCGCCATAACATTTATACTATTTTTAGGACTAACCTATTAACCGGAGGCCCGGTCCAAATTGATGTTTTTTGCCTATTTCAGTGTTTCACAGAAAAGGAATATCAAATGGAGTCCAAATGGAATGAAACCTTCGGGAGAGTTATTTTTGGAACAAATGCAATCCAGGAGACTTGGAGTGGACGTCAAGAAAGAAACGAGGAGGCCACGAGGCAGGAGGGCGCACCCCCCACTCACGTGGGCCCCTCGTGGCTCCCCTGACCGACTTCTTTCGCCTATATATACTCATATACCCTGAAAACATCTGATAGCACCATGAAACCCTATTTCCACCGCCGCAACCTTCTGTACCTGTGAGATCCCATCTTGGGGCCTTTTCCGGCGCTCCGCCGGAGGGGGGATCGATCACGGAGGGCTTGTACATCAACACCATAGCCTCTCTGATGAAGTGTGAGTAGTTTACCTCAGACCTTCGGGTCCATAGTTATTAGCTAGATGGCTTCTTCTCTCTCTTTGGATCTCAATACAAAGTTCTCCTGATCTTCTTGGAGATCTATCCGATGTAATACTATTTGCGGTGTGTTTGTCGAGATCCGATGAATTGTGGGTTTATGATCAAGGTTATCTATGAACAATATTTGAATCTCCTCTGAATTCTTTTATGTATGATTTGTTATCTTTGCAAGTATCTTCGAATTATCAGTTTGGTTTGGCCTACTAGATTGATCTTTCTTGGAATGGGAGAAGTGCTTAGCTTCGGGTTCAGTCTTGCGGTGTCCTTTCCCAGTGACAGCAGGGGCAGCAAGGCACGTATTGTATTGTTGCCATCGAGGATAAAAAGATGGGGTTTATATCATATTGCTTGAGTTTATCCCTCTACATCATGTCATCGTGCCTTATGTGTTACTCTGTTCTTATGAACTTAATACTCTAGGTGCATGCTGGATAGTGGTCGATGTGTGGAGTAATAGTAGTAGATGCAGAATCGTTTCGATCTACTTGTCGCGGACGTGATGTCTATGTACATGATCATGCCTAGATATTCTCATAACTATGCACTTTTCTATCAATTGCTCGACAGTAATTTGTTCACCCACCGTAATACTTATGCTGTCTTGAGAGAAGCCACTAGTGAAACCTATGGCCCCGGGGTCTATTTTCCATCATATAAGTTTCCGATCTATTTTATTTTGCAATCTTTACTTTCCAATCTATATCATAAAAATACCAAAAATATTTATCTTATGATCTCTATCAGATCTCACTTTTGCAAGTGGTCGTGAAGGGATTGACAACCCCTTTATCGCGTTGGTTGCAAGGCTCTTATTTGTTTCTGCAGGTACGAGGGATTTGAGTGTAGCCTCCTACTGGATTGATACCTTGGTTCTCAAAAACTGAGGGACATACTTACGCTACTTTGCTATATCACCCTTTCCTCTTCAAGGGAAAAGCAACGCATGCTCAAGAGGTAGCATCAGGCTTGAAGAGCAACAAGGTGTCGTCTGCATATTGAAGATGCGTGATCCCACCAGGCAAGGTTGTCAGAATCACAATTTTGAATCGGATCGGATCTTAGATGGTAGGATCGTAAATTGTAGAATATTCACTATCAGAATCGTAGAAACATAGATTCTACGAACTAAAAGCATAGAATCGTAGGGGTTAGTTTGGATCGTAAAGTCGTAGTATCCTATACAATTGCGATTTTGACAACCTTGCCACCAGGGATGAGGTGAGAAACAACTCCGCGGATGTGACCAGCATCCTTAGCCTTGTGCACCATGGCTGAGAGGGCGTCCGCAACAAAGTTAAAGATCAGAGGCAAGGAAGGATCTCCCTACCTGAGGCCTCGTTTGTTTTGAAAGAAGTTCCCAACTTCTTCGTTAATCAACACTGTAGTCTGGCCTCCCGAGACCAGATGCATGATACCGTGAACAAAATCTGGTTTGAATCCCTTCCCAAAAAGGACCTCATGAATGAACTCCTAGTTCACTCGGTCGTAGGCTTTCTCAAAGTCGAGCTTTAGAAGCACGGCCGGCTGCCACGTGCATTTAAGCTCGTGGACAATCTCCTACAACACTACCGGCCCTTCGAGAATGTTGCATCCTTTGAGGAAACCAGACTGACTACGGTCGATCACGCGCTGCGCGACCGGGGCAAGCCTTGTCGAATATGCCTTCGAGCATATCTTTCGGTGTGAGGCTGATGACACCAAAGTTGAGGCGCGAGATGCCTACCGTACCGAATGCGAAGCCATTGATAATATCGTAAAAAATGTCTTTAAGCGTAGGCCAAAAGCAACGAAGGAAAGCAACCGGCCAGCCATCTGGGCCAGGTGTTGTATCTATCTTCATTGAGCCAACCGCTTCGTCAATCTCTTCTGTGGAGAATGACAGGGCCAAGGAGTCGTTCTCGTCTTGCGACACACGGGCTTCTTCTCCCCAAAAGTCACCACGTAGGCGCAAGGGTTTGTCCTCCGCTGTTCCCAACAAGATAAGGAAGAAACCATAAATGTGTGCCGAAATCTCGGCTTGACTAACCAACAGCCCGTTCTCGGATTGAAGCCTCAAAATTGTGCACTTCCATTTACGGCCGTTGGCAAAGGCATGGAAATATCCCGTATTCGCATCACCCTTAGTAATCCACTTGACGCCGCCCCTACGTCACCATTATTCCTCCTCTTCCCTAAGGATGGCAAGCACCTGGTTTTTGTGGGCATAGCGATTAGCCCATTCGGCTTCCGAAAAAGGTCTGGAATCAGCTTGAACGCCTAGGGATTTTATTTCTTCGATAATAGCTTCCCTAGCGCGTTTAGCTTCACTCCCATGGTTTACACCCCACCCGCGGAGGAAACCACGAAGAGCACCGGCCGTCGAAATCCAAGTGTCAAGGGGGGCCCTAGAGCGGCCAGCCGCAACCCTTGCTTGCTCCCAGCGAGCAATGAGCATGGGGTCGAACCCTTCTACCTCCAACCACCCAGTTTTAAAGTAGAAATGTGGGCTACGCTTGATCCGATCCTCCCCAGAAGCCAAGATCAACGGAACATGGTCCGACCCGATGCGCGTTTCCGCAACCAACGTACGCATGGGGAAGAGCACTTCCCAATCTGCCGTAACAAAGACTCGATCAAGGACGCTACGCACCGGAGAGAGTTTCTTGTTAGTCCACGTAAATCTAGCGCCAGTCCTAGCAATCTCCCGCAAGGCATAGGCCGCCATAGCATTATTAAGAAGTGTAACTCTAGGAAAGTCGATATTGTGGTTGTTCTTATCCTCTCCCGAGCGTATAAGGTTAAAATCTCCCCCAAGGACAATGGGGATATCGGCGGCTTTCTTGGCCCCAACCAAGTTTTGGATTTCACCCAGAAAATCCCCTGCGCACGAGTGGTTAGCCGGGCCGTAAACACACACAATCGCCCAGGAAGCCAAGGAAATTCTATGTTTGATCGTGACAAAAATGAAAAACAAGCCCGCATCCCAGCTTACAACATCACATACATCACTGTTACATCCCAGAAGGAGGCCGCCCGAGTGTCCACAGGAGGGAACCCAGCCCCACACAAAACGATGAAGAGGATCGTAGGCCGCAAGATCTCTATAGGTGAAATTAGATTTGATCGTTTCTTGCAGCACCACGATGTCAATTCGTTCCCGGGCAATATACTCTTTGAGTTGAGTGCGGCGGCCCGAATGGCCGGAGCCCTGAATGTTCCAGAACAAGTAGCGCATCAAATAATATGATTGCAAAGGTGCACCCCTCTGGAGGTCACCGGTTTTGCGACACGTTTTTTAGCCAGGGCACGACTCATCGAGGGGGTTGCCTCAACCTCCCTGGTTTCAGCACCCCCGTCCGACAAAACAAATGGGCTAGAAGTAGCCACAATCCCAGCAGAGCCGGGAACAGACAGGGCCGTGGCGGACGCCTCCCTGGCCTTGGCCACAGCGGCTGCCTCAGCCAGAGCCGCTTGGGCATCCTCGCGAGCACGAATAAGAGAAACAAGCTCACCACTCTCCACACCTACTTCAAAACCACTGTCGTCTAGAATCGAAACAAGTTGCGGATCTGTAAAGGCATTCAGAATCTTAAAGGAGGGGGGGATTACCTGAGGTCTCGAGATTCTTGTCCACCAGGCGCAGCCGCACACTCTCCATGGAAGACAGATCGCCCAACTTAGCCCTAGCCCTAGCACTTGGAGCATGCTAGGAGACCGGGGAGGCCCGGGAGCGTCTTGCATTGGCTGACGCGCCCGCAGAACCCAGAGCGGCCTGCAGGTCCATGCACACCGACGCATTACGCGAAGGAAGGGACGGGACTGCAAGGTTGGCCAAAGGCTTCCGCCCAGCCATCTTCTTGGTGGCACGCCCAGAGCCCCCTGAGCTGCGGCGACTTGACAACGGGGTGTGAATGGAAGGTTCGTTGAGCACCACTCCCGTGTCAGAGCCTAGCATGCTGGGGGAGGGTGGGCAACCGTAGAAACACGGCCAGCGCCAGCCAACGCCTGCGTACCAACCTGGTTGAAAACCCCCACCAGAGCACGGGATGGTGGCGGACTGCTCCCAGCCGTGTCCAAAACCGCAAGCGCCCCAGGCTCCACACCATATTTGTCCTCGTCGAGAGCGAGATCTTTGAGGCCCAGTTGATTCCATGTCTCTGTGTCGATCGACGTATACGACATACTATCCTCATGCTGCTCCTCATGGCAGGACATCTGCACGTCCTTAGATTGCCCACCATTCACGATACCCTGCCCTCTCTGAGCCCCGGAGGAAACCTGCTGCTGACCTGCCGACCCCCTGGTACCCGAACCAGGTGGGCCAGTGCTCTTGTCTCCAGGGCGGGAGGGAGCATTACTAGAACCAGGCGCCACAGGTCCATCTCCAGTGCGCTTCCACTACTAGGGAAAACCTTATACATAGAATCTTAGCAGCAGCGCGGCTCAAAAAGAAGCACTACTGCTAATTAGCAGTAGCGCGTGCATGCAAAACTCTCTATTGACACGGCGTTAGCAGTAGCACGCTTGGAACAACTCACGCTGCTACAAATATCGACCGACAGTGTCCACCAACCTACATTTAGCAGCAGCGTGTTGTCGTGGCCCGCGCTACTGCTAAAGCTGTAGTAGTAGCGTGCTTTTTCTGAGGTCGATGCTACTAATTTTCAAATTGGGCACACTGTTGGTCCCGATTAGCAGTAGCGCGTGTGTGGAAAGCACATTGCTGCTACTTTCTTATCGGCAGCGCATTTTACGTCTCGCGCTACTGCTAAGCCGCATCAACCCACCACCTTTCCCCACCCGTCCTCCCCTCCCCCATCTCCTCTTTTCCCTTTCCCCTACCTCCCACATCCTCCCTCTCTCACTCTTCTTCTTCCTCAATACTTCTCCCCCATACTCTCCCTCTTCTACCTACCTTTCTCTCTCTTCATTACTCCTAGCTAACTACACCACCTCCATTAATGCATCTCCTTCTCTTTTTCTTTCCCCCTCCACTAGTTGAAGTTGTCTCCTCCCAAATTAGCTAGCTAGGTAGATGTAGCATTTAGTTAAGTGACCTATTTGCCCCCTAACTAGATCTATCTTTGTCAAGAATAGCTTTGTGCATTTTTGATCTCCCTACATCATCATCTCCACCGTGTGCTCGATCTCAAGATAGAGGTGATTAAAATTTCATGCTTTTGCAAAATGGAAATATGTTTATGTGTGTATGATATGATAATTGGGAGATATGATGGAAATTGTGTGTGTGGCATGAGTTGACGCCAAATTGTGCTTTTGAGTTGCCTATGTTTTGCCGAAATGTCGATTTATTTCCATTTCGGCGAATTCCGGGCAAACTCTAGATCTATATATGTCCTATTTTTAGGGAAGGTCATGCCGAATTTTTGTATGACTTTGATGCATGGACGCATTTTTATAATCAATTTGTTTATTATTACCGTGCAGAGTTCACGATGGTCAGTGGAACAATGGTGGACAGGTGGTTGCGGTCGGCGGTGCAGGACATGAAAGAAAATAACTGGACAGAGGTTTTATATCCTTGTCGAAAATGCAAAGGAATAGTTTGGCTCGACCCCCATGGCGATGGTTGTGTTGAAGCGCACCTGCTCATGACTGGTTTCATGGATGGCTATACTTGGTGGATAATTGAAGATGAGGATGACGATGTTGAGGACGCCGAGGGGGAGGCAATGATGACACGGGGCAAGACGAAGAGATGATCGATAATGGCGGCGGGGAAGAGGCCGGACATGGCGGTGGAGAAGGGGTCGGACATGGCGGAGGAGAAGGGGGCGGACATGGTGGCGGAGAGAACGACATGGAATCCACACAGCAGAGTTCGTCGGTACTAAGTTCAATCGTGTGGGACCCTCATGTTCAAGCATTGCTTCGCAAGGAGACGAGTACTGAGAGAGCTTCTTCTAGAGAGGAGGCTAAGCTGGAGCAACTGGTGGTAGACTTGAACATTCCATTGTATGATGGTTGCAATCCTGAGGTGACCCGCTTGAGTTTCACGCTCCAACTCCTGGAGATGAAGGCTAAAAACAAATGGACCGACACTAGCCCCGATGAGCATCTCAAGTACCTAAAGGATGTTCTTCCCGCGGGGAATCTATGTCCTAGTAGTGTTGATGAGGCCAAGAAGATTGTGTGCCCTCTTGATCTGCCACACATTAGATACCATGCATGCATCAACGATTGCATAATTTATCGGAAGGAGCACGCGGAAAAAACAAGTTGTCCGGTGTGCAATGCTTCTCGATACAAGAAGGCCGGGAAGAAATGTCCCCAGAAAGTTGTATGGTACTTACCGATCACTCCCTGTCTCCAGCGGTATTTTGTAGATCCCAAGGAAGCAAAGCTAATGCGCTGGCATGCGGAGAGGAAGAAGCGCGATGATGGAGATGACCCAAAGCTGAGACACGTCAAGGATGGAAGCCAGTGGAGAGCGTTGAATATCTTCTATCGGTATTTTGAATGTGATGAAAGGAACATCGTGCTCGGCGCGTGTACCGATGGCATGAATCCGTTTGGCAACCAGAACACCAACCATAGCACATGGCCCATGTTCTCATGGATGTACAACCTCCCCCCTGGTTGTGCATGAAGTCGAAGTACATTCACATGAGCATACTTATTCAAGGGCCGAAACAACAGGAAATAATATTAATTTGTATCTGGGGCTACTTCAAGAGGAGTTAGACACGTGATGGAAAACACCAGCCAAGACATGGGACGCCAGCAAAGGCGAGTATTTCTACATGAGAGCCGCGTTGATCACGACGGTGCACGACTATCTCGGTTACGGATATGTCGCAGGCCAGGTGTGCCATGGATATTGCGGATGCACGCGGTGCATGGATGATACGACGTCTCGGCAGCTAACGTCTAGGAAAGATGGCGGGTCTGGGAAAATCGTGTACATGGGGCATCGAAGATGGCTCGAACAGGACGACTCGTGGAGAAACCGTGGAGATCTATTCAATGGTCACGTTGAGCATCGAGGACCTCCACGTAAGCGGAGCGGTGCCGAAATCGTTGAGCTGTTGAAAAACTGGAAGGAGTGCCCCGCGTCGGGAAAGACAATGAGAAAGGCGCCGGAGCCGCTGCTAAAGGTATGGAAGACGAGGTCTGTGTTCTGGGACTTGGAGTACTGGCACAAACTTGATACACCTCATTGCCTTGATCAAGTGCATATCTGTAAGAATGTCCTTGAGAGCTTGCTTGCAACACTGATGAACATGCCGGATAAGACCAAGGATGGGCCGAAGGCAAGAAAAGACTTGCAAGATTTGAAAATCAGGGAAGATCTGCACATGCCGCCCCGTAAAATGTCAGACGAGACAGAGATGGAGATAGAGGCGCGGGAGAAGAAGGGCAAGAAAATAAAGAAAAGGTTCACCTTAAGTCAGGCTGAGATCGATCAATTCTTTAAGTGCCTTACCGGAGTCAAAGTTAGTTCCAGTTACTGTGGCAAGATAAGTAGATATCTACACATGGACAAGAAAAGGTTCAGCGAGATGAAGTCCATGACTGTCATGTGATGATGACGCAGATACTACCTATTGCCCTTAGAGGGATAATGGACAAGCACGTCCGTGACATGCTTATTGGTCTCTTCAAGTTTTTCGACGTCATCTCTCGAAAGTCGATCAGTGTGAAGCATCTCTGAAGGCTACAGGAAGAGATTGTTGTGATACTAAATGAGCTTGAGATGTACATCCTGCCCGCGTTCTTTGACGTGATGGTGCATCTGTGTGTCCATATTGTGGATGACATAATAGACCTGGGGCCGTCATTCCTGCACAACATGATGCCGTTTGAGAGGATGAATGGGATCATCAAAGGATTCGTTCGTAACATGTCCCGTCCGGATGGAAGCATCGTCTAGGGCTATGTGACACAAGAGTGCATCTCTTTCTGCGAGAATTTTCTATATGGCGCAGACCAGCCGCCTGGTGTTAGTGTTGGTTTGCCCGTTAACAAGCACGATGGGAGGCTCGAAGGAGAAGGTCACTACAACAGTCATAGGGAATTGCACGTGGCATACTCAGATCGATGCAGTGACTTTTACAGAGCAAACTTGGTAGTGCTACAACACCTAGACGAGGTAGATCCTTTCGTGGCACTGCACAAAGAAATTATCGCAAAGAAGTATCGTGACCGGGGGGTATGCAGGACGAACACCAAAGTCACTAGAGAGCACAACTCCACTTTCCTGCATTGGTTCAAAGAGCATATTATTGCTAATCCCCCGGAGGAGGGCTCTAAGAACGGATTGCTCATATACGCCTTAGCACATGGCCCCTCGCCCAACCTCATAACCCATCAGGCATATGATATCAACAGATACATGTTCCACACGGAGGCCAAAGATATGGACAGTGATAATCAGAACTCAGGGTGACATGGAATGCATGACCGGCAGCGACAACGGCGCAACTAAACGATTTTATGGAAGGTTCGAGGAGATCTAGGAGCTTGACTACTCTGGACTGCACAACACGATGATGTTCCGTGTCATATGGGCTAAGAATGTCGAAAGAGCAAACCGGATTTTCACTACCATGACTATACCCGACGCCAAGAGTGCTACCGTGAACGCTGTCGCAAAAAACGAGCCATGGGTACACGCTAAGCACGTGACACAATGCTTCTTCATAACCGACCCGCGCAATCCCAGCCGTGTTGTCGTGAGGAGAAGCAAAAGGAATATCATTGGAATGGATGGAGTCTCCAATGAGGAAGACTATGATTAGTACGGCAACCCAATGAGGGAAGATGACGATGATGATGAAGTATACGTCAAAAGAAGAATCAATACTACATTACCTAAGAAAAATCGTACTCCATGGAAAAGGCAAAGTCACAATGAGGGGCTCAATTATTCTTCAACGAACAAGAAGGGAAAGAAGCTGACTCAAAAACGAAAACGTCAACGCTGAGGAACCATATGTTATCGGTCAAATGATGTAATATATATATAGGGTGGATCTATTATGATAACACCCCCTTAAGACCTTATTTTGCACACCCGGGGCTTATTCTGCTAACACATCGACGTTGCCGGCACACAGACCGAACCGCAACAAAAAACCCACCCACCTAGAGCACTTGCTCCCTCCTCCCCACCACTCTCGACACCACCACCGGCGCCCTCAACACCGCAACTACCCCACTACCTTCCTCGGCCGGCGCGCCCCATCCCCCTGCAATTGCCGGCGCGCCCCATCCCCCTACAACCGCTGGCACGCCCCATCCCCCTCCAACCGCCAGCGCGCCCTCGTCTAACCCCCCACGGCTGGTACCCCCTCCCTTACCCGACCACATCCCATCGGTTGCCGCCCGCCCCCTGGCCGACCGGCTTCCTCTCCTCACTGGCGAGCCACCCCTCCCCAGTCCACGTCCCAGCATGAGCCAGCACCAGATCAAGGCCGCGGCGGCACCCCGCGATGTCCTGCCGCCGGATCCAGGCCATGCCGACCACCTACGACTCCCAGCCGCCGGTCCAGGCCATGCTGGCCCTCCCGCGGCTTCCAGCCGCCGATCCAGGTCACGCCGTCCCTCCCGCACCGCCCTGTGGCTGGATCCGGGCCGCACCGGTCCTTCCGTGGATCCCCACTCCCTTAGCTCAGCACCGGATCCGGCGAGATCCGCACGGGGGTGCTGGGAGGTGGGTCTCTACGGGGCGGCGCCCTTCTTCTCCACCGACGGCCACCACCAGTGCACCCTCTCCCTCATCTCCCTCGGCGACGGCGCCCCTCGCCCACAGCCGGTGCGTCAAGTGGCGGTGCCAACTTTGCCAGGACACGCGAGGATTCAGCCCGGCCCGACCACATCGTTGTCGTCCTCGTCTCTGGCCATCACCGCCGGGATCCGGACAACCACCGGTGCCCGTCGCACACCTGTCCGCCACCAGGGGCCGAGGAGGAGACCAGGCGTCCTCCATCTCACCTCTCCGGTAGGCCTCTGATGAGCATCTCCGCCTCGGATCCAATTCCTACCCCGCGATCTCCTCTTTTGGACTGATGTGTTTCAACAACACCATCTCCCCTCTGCAGTCCGGCGACCGTCGCCGTGCAGCTCGGCGGCATGCGTGATGTGGTTCGGTGCTGGTGCACGCCGGCGCGACCACACCATCCCCAGCGCGGACGACTCCCTTCAGGCGTGCGCTCGTTTGCGAGGTCCCTTACCGTGCCATTGCAGTGCATCTGGATACCTCGAGCAGTGCACCACGCGCCCTCATGCAGTTCCTCCATAGGCATCGGCATTTTTTTCAGATTTTGCAGGGATGCAGTGAAAACGGGCGTGCAGCTCGCCAGGGCTTGCATTTTTTTCAGATTTTCGCTGTTGATTCTGGGGAATTCAGTGCAGTACATTTACTAATGCAGTACACTAAAATCTTTGTTTAGTTCATCGGGCATGAGGTTCACTAGCTCCTGCTTGCAGTTTTTTTGATATGAAAAGGTGGTAGCTCCTGCTTGCAGTTCGCCATGGTAGATGGGTTGGTGCAGCCCACTTGAGGGAGTCTTGTGGTTCACTGCATTCACACAAGGAAAAAAGCAAAAGAGTGTAGTCTTGTGATGCAGCCCACTTGTTCCATTTTTGTGTGTATTTTGAAGATGGGGTGCAGGAAGATGGTGGTTTTTATGTGTATTTTGCTCACGGTTGACATTTCTCCGCTTTTCAGATTTTGGCTGGAACCCATGGGCGCACAGATGCAGTGCTGTGGGGGCTGGACATGCAGTGCGCCGGCGCTGGCTTGCATATCACGGACAAAAATGTGCATTAGTTTTTAAGTCCCTCGTCATTGTGATTTGTGTGTTTCTATTGTGGATTAAAAAGAGGATCTTTGCAGTTTGTTTGCCCCGTCTCGTGGTCTAGAGATGTACAAATTGCAGCGCTCTCGAAAACGTGCATTGAAGAATTTTTTTTTAAGTGCAGCTCACTTGTTTCATTGTCGTCGTGATCTTCTCTCTCCCAACGGTTCACTATGTTGCCAAGTGCAAAAACAAAATGGATGAAACTAAAATGGAAAAAGTTGATTTTTTTTATGCAGCTCACTCTGTTCTTATTTGTAGGTATAGGCGAACAACAAAAAAAACAAGAAAAACACACAGGAAAAACACACGAAAAAGACATGCAGTCCGCTCGTCTATGTATGAAGTGCAAATTGTTTCGTGTGCTTTAAAAAACAATCGACTACATAATGCATGCAGTGCTTTTGGTCCTTGGATGTGGTTCATTTTTTGAGAGTGACGTTGTTCACTTGTGACAAAAATGAAAGTGCCAAAAATTTAGCGCAACAACAAATTAAAGATAGTAATGAGGTTCACTTCGATATATGTCGCGGTTTACTTGCCCTCGTCTCCGCGGTACACTCTCGTTCATAAAAAAAGACAACAGTAACTCGCCTGAGAAAATTTATGTCCGACAAAAAGAATTCATGAAGTTCACTTGACTGTTTGATGCAGTGCGGTTTTCAGTCTCAAGCAGTGCCTTCATGTGTCTGATGCAGTAAACACGGCGATTTGGGTGTCGCGAAAAAACAGTGTCCGCATTTTTGTAAAATCAAAAATGCTCTTAAACCGGAAGGAATTAGAGATGGTGTTCTACATGGAAAAGTTGTGTCTCGTCGATATCTATCCAACGGCGTATACTTTGAATCATTTCAACCAGCGGTTTGTAAATTTTTTACGAAAAACAGCCGCTGCTCTCTCGTCGTCAGCCGCACGATTTTCAAAATTAACTAAAAACCGTAAGGAATCTCAAAAACATTTTAACATATGAAAGTTGCGCCTCATCCGTAGATTTCCAACGGCGTATCATACGCCTCATTTCGACAAAACATTCAAAAGCTGGAGCAAAAACAGTAGCGAAAATTTGAAAAAAAAAATTGAAAAACAGAATTCCGCGATTTAGTAAATTTTAAACTGCTCTTAAACCGTAAGGAATTAGAGAAATATTTATATATGAAAAAAATGCGCCTCGACGATATCTATCCAACGGCGTATCATTTGCTTCATTCTGACAAGCGGTTTAGAAAAAAACGCGAAAAAACGCTCGCTGCCACTCATCATCCGCCGCACCATTTTCAAAACTGCTCTTAAACCGTGTGGAATCTCGAAAACTGTTCAACATGTTGAAGTTGCGCCTAATCCATAGCTTTTCAACGGTATATTATACGCCTCGTTCCGATAAATAATCAAAAAATTAGAGCGAAAACAGTACCAGAAAAACACTGCATGCAGTTTTTTCCGACGCGAAGTTCACTAGTCTATATTGCGGTGCTCGTCGTCAAGAAGATGAAGTGCACTTGCGTTCAGCGTGCAGTGCGGAAGTGGTGTGCAGAATAGTTATTCTGCTAATATTAGCAGAATAGACCGTCTGTATATATATATATGTTCCTATTTTGTATACACACTTAGCCATTATTATGCATGGGTCCAATGATGTAATATATATGTTCCTATTTTGTATACATATTTAACCGTCAAATGATGCAATATATATATATCGCCTTCCCTTCGTTCACTGCTCTCGGAAAAAAAATTGAGAGAAAATAAAGGAAAAGAAAAAGGAAAAATGGTTATAGTAGTAGCGGTTTACTGAAAAAGAGCTACAGCTAGTCAAGGTAGCAGTAGCGGTTTCCGTATAAAATTGCTATAGTTGCCTGTAATAGTAGTAGTGCGTTTGGTCTAAATGCGCTACTGCTACGTCCACTTAACCCAAAATCCTCACTCTCTCTGCTTCATCCCACCTCTTTCCCCCCCCCCCAAATCCCCACTCTCTCTTCCCCCATCGCATTGCCGCACCCCGACG